>NW_026526843.1:125751231-125794882 GCF_024362965.1 Panthera pardus
CCTGATGTGTTTACCTTTATTGGAAAAAAGGCTATAGTGCTCTTGAAGAGTTTAGAGGGTTAATTAACAAAAAATTCATAGAAAATTAGACAAGTAAAAAGTACATTTTCCCTAGGTAAAATTAAAATTTGTATAAGAAAGCATATTTAATCATTGTACACCATGTGGCCCTACAATGAACATAATCACATTAATGTATTAATGTTTTTTAAATTATGCTACATTTATATTGCAAGAAATTAAGAGAAGTATGTTTTTAGTTAGGGTGGGACACAATTTCATAACAACTATAAATACATTTGTACTTTCCATAGTAGAAATTCATTATACCATATTTAAAATGGAGAAAAAAATTAAAAAATAATAATTTTACTTAGAATTAAGAGAAAAATCAATAAAAGTTTAATGTGATCATTCCTGAAAGTAATTTTTGTCTGAATAGGGCTAAGTCAGCATATGGTTATGAGAAGGGAATCTGGCAAAAGTGAGAAGGAAATCTGACAAGGGCAGATTAAAAAAAAAAAAAAAAAAAAAAAGGTGCCGTCCAGATGTCTGAGACTGGATACTCCCCTTGCATGCTTTTGGCTTCTGTAATCTTGCTTGCCTTCTGCATCCACCAACTGCCTGTGTGCACTACTGCACTACTGATAGGTGCCCCCTCCCCTTTTTCTTTTCTTCTTCTTGAGCCCCTACAACCCCAAACCATAAAAGGAGGTCAACAGCAAGGTTGGGATCTTAGTCTCTGGAGGTGACTCTGCTGGGCCGGGCACTAGTGCAAAATACACATTTTTTTTCTGATTCCCCCAAGTGTGTGTAACTTGTCCCCTTCCTGGATGCTGAGTACTTGCTCTAGAAGTTGTTGTATCCTTATAGCCTGGAAGTTTAATTTGACATTTTTACTGTGGACATGTATTGTTTTTGCTGTTAATAAAAATTCTTAAAGGAAAGAAATAAAAGAAACTTAATCTTGGGCATAGACAAACCAGAGAAAACTGAGAAGAAGCAGTGGGTGGAAGAGAAATCTGAATTCCTTCCAGAGATGCAGTGGGTCTCAGAGGATGACGTCTGGGGGGCTTAGACAGCTACAGTCTTGAGCCCTCTGTATAAGACAGAGACTATGTGTTATGATTCTTTTGAATTCAAACAAATTGGGGAAGATGATGTATTTTAAAATCATAAATATGCTCATTTGTATCAAATGTTTCAAAGCAAAACTCCCAGCAGCACTATCTCCTTGTTATCATCATAGCTGTAAGATGTGGGCATTAGCGTAATTGAGCCAGGGACATGGAATGACTTCATTCAGATACAGTCCTTACCCAGATGCTCTGTAGATGTCCTTTCTCCATCACAGAACACAGAACAGCTCTCAGGTTGCTGCTCCTCCACCACCTGCCCATCAATTTCTGACCCAAATGAGTAAGGCAGACAAGCAGAAGATTTTACTGGAGCTCTTGGGACATGACTGTAGGATGTTGACTTCTCTTTATGGGGCTCTAGGTAATTGACTGTGTTTGTAAAGCTAGAGAAAGGTCAACTTGTGGTTGGACCTCCTGTCCCTTTTCCAACTGCCAGGCAAGCTGGAGGCAAAGCTATTAACATTTAGGTTGATATGTGGTTTTGGCATGCAAAGCCCTCTTGTTTCTAACATAATGAAAGGCTGGTGTCTGATGAGCTGAAATGTTTGGTTTTTCTCCACAATTCATTTACTATGATGGTGACACTTCTGGGTATGTGTGCTCGGTATACGAGGAGTTTGCTATGCCTCAGAAAGCTGTTTGTTGATGAAGCACTAATTGTAAAATAGTCACCTCAGAGAACCCAAATGGAATTACATTATATTTAATTACATATCATTAATTATATAAAATATTTACATTGTTATGTTGAATTATGCAGCACTAGTTGCTATAAATTTTTCTGGTGTGGAGTAGATGGGCTTGAAGAGTTTGGATGTCACCCCAGAAGTAAGTGAATTGCCAGCTGTTTAGATAATTAGAGTCTGATTTATACCATCCACTGAGTAACAATGTCTACATATTTTCAGTGGTGTGGCAATATCAAAGGTAAGAATAAAGTAACTTATGCCTAGGGGGTATTTGATAGTCAGACCTTAGTACAAACTTTAGGTTTAATCAGTCAAATATAAGGAAGTCAAAGTCTATTTTCTCATGTAAATGAACAGCAACCAAACAAGCACTTCTTTCTTATACTGGGAGAGAGCCATTCATTTCCTTGCTATGAAATGGACATTTTATTTAGGATGCTGGAATTACCAAAGAAGAATTAAATCACATATTTTGTTTTTCAGAGATTCACTTACTCAAATGAATCCATCAGTTTGAAAATATTTATATATTGCATTTATATTCAATTCTCTAATTTGATTGAAAGCATGGTGAAGTTTCCATATAAAGAAGATACAAGACCAATCATAGCAACCAAGAATACATTTTGCTTTTCCAGTATGTGACTAGTACTTATTAGATCTGATATTCAATGGAATAATTGATCTTTAGTTGTGGTAAATATATAGCAGTCTTGGAATTTGCTCTCTTAAGAGGTTTGCTTTATATTTACATCCTTTCGGAATACAGGAAAGCATAGAAGTAGGCCCTTAATAGAAATGTTGCAGAGGAGCGTCTGGGTGGCTCAGTCGATGAAGCATCTGACTTTGGTCATGACTCACAGCTAGTGAGTTCGAGCCCCAGGCTGGACTCTGTGCTGACAGTTCAGAGCCTGGAGCCTGCTTTAGATTCTTTATCTCCCTCTCTACCTGCTCCTCCCCTGCTCATGCTCTCAAAAAACGTGTGTCTCAAAAAATGAATGAACATTTAAAAAAATGCTGCAGAAAAGAAAATATTATTTATGACTTGTGTTTCTGCCAATTAAACATTTAGTACAATTCCAAATTTAATTTTATTTTTGTCTGTGCAGATACCATCTACTGTTAAGTCATTCAACTTATTTTAACAAAATTTCACAAAACTTGGAAAAAGAAAATAAGTTGTTAGCACCTTATCAGTTGTCACTTGTGATACATCATTTCCACTCTGTTTGCAGAGGATCTTTTCCACAACAGTTCATCTTCAGGAAGACCTATGTTTATAATTTAAAGACCTAACATGTAAAATAAAAGTTTTTTTAAAAAAGATAACACCTAAGTATTCTGATGGAAAGTCTTTATTTATCAAATAATTGTGTACAGATAGGTGCGTAGATATGTAGTTTTGTGGTGGGTCATCTGATAGGAAAAATAACTGAATTCTGTATAAGTTGCCTATATAATTTATAGTATAGAGTGTCAAAATTTGGGGTGAGGGGCAAAAGGAAGGATTACAGTCACAAGGTAAAGTATGGAAGGGAGCAGTTACCTGTTCAGACAGAAGATCAAGCTGAATAAAGACAGGACCTTCAGAAGGCTTGTAACCAGGAAGATCTGAAGTCCTGGTTAAGTCACTACAGCTTACCAGATTTCTCAGGGCAGAAGCAACTTGGTGGTAGTAGGGGTTATTTCACCTATGCTACTATCTCCTAGTGGACATCCTGCCAGGGAGGACTATTACAATTTCATTCAGCAGCTTCAGCCTCAATACTCCAGGAAACTTATAAAACATTTGTTATTATTTATAGATGTTGTCTTGGTGATTTTGAGCAGAAACTTGCTTTTGAACCACAGAACCTGTTCAATTTTATTTCCTAAAGCTCTGTAATAAGTCTACTGTAAGCCTATTCCTGGCTCAGACCTCACATGAGACTTTAGGTCTCTTTGTCTTGAAGAGGAACAGGGATGTCAGAGCTCATTTTAAAACCAGCCTTCTTTCTTATGACAGTGTCAGGAATAAGAACAATTTATCCTTGATGCCTTTGGAAACACTGTCTTTTAATTTATGCCCTATTTCAAAAGAAAGAAAGAAAAGAAGAAAGAAAGAAAGAAAGAAAAAGAAAAGAAAGAAAGAAAGAAAGAAAGAAAAGAAGAAGAAAGAAAGAAAGAAAAGAGAAAGAAAGAAAGAAAAGAAAGAAAGAGAAAGGAGAAGGAAGGAAGGAAGGAAGGAAGGAAGGAAGGAAGGAAGGAAGGAAGGAAGGAAGGAAGGAAGAAGGAAAGAAAGAAGAAAGAAAGAAAGAAAGAAAGAAAAGAAAGAAAGAAAGAAAGAAAGAAAAGAAAGAAAGAAAGAAAGAAAGGAAGGAAGGAAGGAAGGAAGGAAGAAGGAAGGAAGGAAGGAAGGAAGGAAGAAAGAAAGAAAGAAAGAAAGAAAGAAAGAAAGAAAGAAAGAAAGAAAGAAAGAGAAGAAAGAAAGAAAAGAAGAAAGAAAGAAAGAAAAGGAGAGAGGAAGGAAGAAGGGAGGAAGGAAGGAAGGAAGAAGGAAGGAAGGAAGGAAGGAAGGAAGGAAGGAAGGAAGGAAGGAAGGAAGGAAGGAAGGAAGGAAACAAGAGAGAGAAAGGGACAAGGTAACGATTCTTATATCAGACAAAAAAGACTTGAAAACAAAAATTATAACAGAATACAAAGAGGCACATAATGTTAAGAGATCAACCCAATAAATGGGTGGTAAGGAGGTTGGAAGACAAAGGAGAAAGCATTTGGTAGGTTATCTGTCAGTTGGCCTTAATAGAGGCTGGTAGAAGAACAATGGAAAGCTACTTCAAAGTGGACAATGCATGCTGGGTATGTGCCAGTTTAATCAAACAAAAAGAAAGAAAACATGTCATCTATTAAACGCATTCACTAAGGGGTGTCCTTTTTTGTTTTTTTTTAAACTCTGGCTTTTCCCACTATCTTTCCTTCCCAAGTGGTGGAAAAAATGAGTCTATCAAAGCAGGAGCAGGATGTCAACTTTCTGGAAAGTCAAGCAGGAATATTTGAATTACTTAAATATTTATTATTAGGATAGAGGTTGTGTAGAAAATAGAAAAGAGGCAAAATTCCTGATAATTTCAAGTAATCTCACACATTTGAAAATTTTGGAGAGTAAGATTACCCCCACAGCCCAGCTTATTTTTGTTTTCCAAACAAAGTTATATCTAAAATAAGTTATACCCAGAATAAAACAAGATGAAATGCTGAATTTGAAGTTTGGGACAATTAAAAAATGAGGAGATTTCAGATTTCAAAGATATGATTCATGAACAGGAGGTAAAGAAAAAAAGGGACATTTTCACATCCATGTTTTCATGATAATCGGAAAAGAAAAAAGAGGCAAAAGGAAAATTTAATTAAGTTCTATTGGTTCACAAATAATTTCTCATCTTGAAAGTATCTGATATGATAGCCTAGGCTATGAATTTAGACATGAAAGGATAAATATCAAAATATAATAAGAACCCTCAGATTCTAAGAAATTCCATTTCAGTTGAAGATGTGAGCTATTCAGCCTCAAATTGTGCCTTTGACTGTGGAGCGTAGTATGACTTTTTCTTGGGGACTTCTGAAATAATGGGAGATGATGAGATTTTGGAGTGATGGGGGCTCCAGAGTTGACAACCAAGAAAGAATTCTTCAAGAGTTTTTGGTACAAAGAAGGTGATTTTATTAAAGCATGGGGACAGGTACAATGGACAGAAAGAACTGCACTGGGGTTGTGAAAAATGACTAGTTATATACTCTAGCATTGGGGGAGGAAAAGGCAAAAGGAAGACCTCTACAGGGACTTTCATTAGCTAAAGAGGACTACTAAGACAACTGAGTCTTGCTATTGTCAGATAATATTGTTTTCCTCTCTATAAAATTAGGATGGTAGGTGTTTCCTGGAGAAATGTCTCAAGTATTTGTCAATGGCATTCAGGCTATAAAGAAATTTAATTATACTGCCATTTCTTCTTGCCTTTGGTCCCCACATGACTATGGATGTGAAGGTGATGCAGACTCAGTTTCTTGGAGTCCCTAATAGATTTCTGGAGATTAGGCTATTCCTTGTAATTTACTAAGATATTTGTAAACTGATGTGAGACTCATCTCCTGTATGACTGTGATCTCTTATCAGCTAACCATTTGTCTTCTTTCCTTCCTTTTGTTCTTGGGCAGCTGAGAGTGGCTTGAAGAATATCACACATATCGTATCTGAAGGGGCTTGACCCTCAGCTTGCTTGTGGTCCCTCATCAGATTTGATTAAAACTAATATTTCAAGTATCTGAACAATTCACTGAAGTTTCCTACTGAAGGCTTATGTTTCTTTTTTTAATTGTCTTTTATTTTATTTTATTTTATTTTATATTTTATTTTATTTTATTTTATTTTATTTTTATTTTATTTTATTTTATTTTATTTTATTTTATTTTATTTTATTTTATTTTATTTTATTTTATTTTATTTTATTTTTTCAATATATGAAATTTATTGTCAAATTGGTTCCATACAACACCCAGTGCTCATCCAAAAGGTGCCCTCCTCAATACCCATCACCCACCCTCCCCGCCCTCCCACCCCCCATCAACCCTCAGTTTGTTCTCAGTTTTTAACAGTCTCTTATGCTTTGGCTCTCTCCCACTCTAACCTCTTTTTTTTTTTTTTCCTTCCCCTCCCCCATGGGTTTCTGTTATGTTTCTCAGGATCCACATAAGAGTGAAACCATATGGTATCTGTCTTATTTCACTTAGCATCACACTCTCCAGTTCCATCCACGTTGCTACAAAGGGCCATATTTCATTCTTTCTCATTGCCATGTAGTACTCCATTGTGTATATAAACCACAATTTCTTTATCCATTCATCAGTTGATGGACATTTAGGCTCTTTCCATAATTTGGCTATTGTTGAGAGTGCTGCTATAAACATTGGGGTACAAGTGCCCCTATGCATCAGCACTCCTGTATCCCTTGGGTAAATTCCTAGCAGTGCTATTGCTGGGTCATAGGGTAGGTCTATTTTTAATCTTGTGAAGAACCTCCACACTGTTTTCCAGAGTGGCTGCACCAATTTGCATTCCCACCAACAGTGCAAGAGGGTTCCCGTTTCTCCACATTCTCTCCAGCATCTATAGTCTCCTGATTTGTTCATTTTGGCCACTCTGACTGGCGTGAGGTGATATCTGAGTGTGGTTTTGATTTGTATTTCCCTGATAAGGAGCGACGTCGAGCATCTTTTCATGTGCCTGTTGGCTATCCGGATGTCTTCTTTAGAGAAGTGTCTATTCATGTTTTCTGCCCATTTCTTCACTGGGTTATTTGTTTTTCGGGTGTGGAGTTTGGTGAGCTCTTTATAGATTTTGGATACTAGCCTTTTGTCCGATATGTCATTTACAAATATCTTTTCCCATTCCGTTGGTTGCTGAAGGCTTATGTTTCCGTAAGTGAAAAACACTTTTACTCTCTGGCATCCATCAGTTTGGTTTGAATCAGATGTAGAACTACAAACAATTATTTTCTGCTCAACTCTTGTCTCTTCAATTAGATATAGTCTTGTAGTCTTGATTTGTGTCTCATCTGTCTTTTGCAGTGCTCTCAGGTGGGAACTGCATTGTACATATGTCAGTTTGTGTGTAATTCATTTATTTGGAAACATTGATAGAGTTCCTACTGTACCAGGCCTGTTCTGTTACAGAACCAGGCTGGGACACTGGCAGAAAAACCAAATGTCACTCAGAGATATTGGTGGGCTGGAAATTTATTTAACACCAGTGGGCTCAGAGGAGACCATTTCTCCAAAGATCTGAGCCCCGAATGCGAGCAGGAAGGGCAATTTACAGTTGTAAGCCTCCATACTTGTGTGTGTGTGTGTGTGTGTGTGTGTGTGTGTGTGTGTGTGTGTATTGGGCGGGAGGGGGGGGGGTAGTTTCACGCACACAGCAAACAAAGGAAGAAGAACCCGGAGGAGGGGTTTCTAAGCTAAAGACCAGAGTTTGTTTTAGCTCCATTGACCATCTTTGGCATACTTTATTCACTTCAACAGTTCCTAATATTGTTTTTTTAGGAAAAAAAATACATAAATGTCCCACCTCCATGGGCTTATTATTCTAGTAGAGAGTATGACAGGTGATATGTAGGGGACATAAGCCCCAAAGATAACAGATGTATTCAAAGTGATTTGAAGAAAATGTATGATAAGGGAGTAGAGAGTGATGTGTGTGCCCTTTATATCTGGTAGTTAATAAGGGCAGGGCCTCTCTAAGAAAATAACAATTGAGGAGAATATTAAATTAGGTGAAGGTTATGAGGGATTATGGGACAAGCTGAGGGCAAAGTATAGGCTAACAGCACCCCGACCTCCCTGCTAGGTGGGATATATGTCATGCTCCTCAGACACTCCTAGCTCCCTAAGAACAAAGGAAAGGGGTTTAAGTGTTTGCCATGTAATGTGGGAAATGAAGGCAAATTAAAAATTAATTTCCCTTACTGCTTACAGCCCACTAGCAAGTCCTTGAAACAAGCAGAGTGACCTCCCTCTAGGAGCTTAGCTGCCTGATGATGACACTTTGCTGGGGAAAAAAGGGAACCTTAGTATAACATTATCCTAACCCCCTGAGAACCTGCAAGTCTACTTTAACATATAAAAGTTCATTTGGAAACTTCCTTTGTCTCACCCTCCCCCCCCCCCCCAACCAAAGATATGTGCTGGAAATCATACTCCAAGCTTATGACACCCTGATATACATCTAAAGAGTCTCATCATTGAGGTTTCGCTAAATTGTAATAAATGAACCTCAAGGTCCTGGAAACCTTGCTTCCTAAATTTCTTAGAGACATACTCTATCCCTGACCCCTTGCCAACTTGAGGGTATAATCAGTTATCTGTCATAATTCCAGTGCAGCTCTTTCTGCCTATAGGTCCTGCCCCATGCATTAACAAAATCTTTTTTTTTTTTTTTTTTTTTTTTTTTTTTTTGCACCAAAGACATCTTCAAGAATTCTTTCTTGGCCATTGGCTCTGGAACACCTCACCATCACCCCCAAACCTTCATCGTATGGCACCTAATGTGGGGCTTTGAGTCTTTTCATCTGGACTCTGAGCTGGTGCAAATTTGGTAAGTACTTTCTCTTTTCACCCTTTACTCTCATTTCAGGAGCTTTTTGAGAAGTATGTTCTTATTGGAGCACTTTTATGTCCAGTGCTCAGGCTGTAATCCTGTAGCCCACGACTACCCTACAGGGAAGAGAAAGCCTGCATTTTGGCCAAAAGTTAGTACCCTTACTGGAGTGGGTCTTCTGAATAAGAACTAGAAACTTGCCCTCTCTTTATTCCTGTCCTTATATAAAGTTGTCTGCCTTGGGCACAAGACAGCCACCTAAGTCACCAAGACAGCTGCCAATCTTAAGACTCCCATGAAAGTTTTCCTCCTCATTGATGTAATGTGATCCCCTCCAGATCTCTGGTGTAGCTGCTTCTAGCCATAGGACCTCCACTGGGAGCTGACTGAAACCAGTATCCGATTGAATTAAAATCCCACTGGGGACCATTTCCTAGGGAAGTTGGCTGTAAGGACTATGTATGTTGGAATCTCGCTTAGATTATGATGGATTTTCTTGCTATTTTCAGTCAATGTCCTCTACTAACTACTACTTAGGTTACAGAATTGGGTAATTCCCCCATCTAAAATTTTCTGGTGTTTTCCATGGGTTAAAAAATCATGATTTCTTCTATACCTTCTCAGCAAGCAGATTCAGGTCCATACACCAGCAACTATCTGTAGTCCAGAATGCAGAGGGGAAGCAGGTAGGTTGGTCAGTGGTCATAGCAATTTCACTTAAGGAATGCCTCAGGGCTCTTTGACACCAGGAACCTCTGACATATCCTGCATGTAGGATGCCACCTGGGAGTAGAGAGGATTCTAGGGGTAATGGACCTTCTCTCTACTTCTCTCTCTCCTTTTCACTAGGAGTAACGTGGGAGCTTCCTTTCAGTCCTCAAGGAGTGTCCCTGGGGATGCCTTTTTAATTCACTGGAAACAACTTGGATTATAAAATGTACAAAGGACTAATCCTGTAAACACTACATGGCCTTAGTAAACAGGGCAAATGGATGGATATACCCCAGGTCCAGGGCTTCACAACTCAGGACGCAGACTCACGGCCTCTTGCAGAATGTGTTTGGTCAGTTACAAGGCCATTAAACTAGCTCCTGATATACTTGATGATAATTATTTAAATAGACGTCCTAATAGAAGCTAGATTGCTGGAGGAAACACAAGCCATCCTTGACAGAGGGGACGCTGACTCTTTCTCTGTGTTCCTTCTCCTAATAGATGTGAGGACCTCTCCCTCATTCACTTCCCAGTTAATGATTATGATAATTGGAGCCAACTGTGCTTAGTCTGCCTTAGAATGGGAACTTTAAGGGATATTCCCAAGCAGCTGGCAAAACTCCATTTGTTTGGGGGAAATTACCTGTCTTCTCTGACCTAACATTGACTCCATATATCCACTTTGGTGGAACTAAAAGCATGGTGTCTGTGACTCTGAGTGATCTGACAAGGTTCACAGCTGGGAAACTTACCTTCTCTGCCTTGTGATGGCACATAGCCTCTTCTGCCTTTCCCTCTCCCTCCTCTTTCTGTACTACCTTGGATGTGGCCTACATAGCTGGTTCCAGTACCATCTTCAATGCCTCAGGCACCATCATTACCTCCTCCTCCCACCCTCAGTTTCAAAGAGCAAAGAGCAGCCCATTGGACCACCCACTTCAGATTCCCCACCAATATTCCAGGAAAAACTGACAATAGGGAAAAATTGATTGACTTTTAAGCAGACACACATGAAACAATTTGGTATTTAAGCTAACTGAAGTTTGTCTTTAGAGATGTCAGTATTAAATGTGAAATGTATTCTACCAAGGTTTACAAAAGTCCTATAAGCTCATATTATCTCTATTGCAGTTTGTTAGCAAAAAGATGACTTAAAATAATGGTTAATTCCATCCATCTCAGAGTTTTCATAGGTAACTGTTAAGATAGCTTTCAAAGTCTTTAGTAACCTGAAACTTTAAAGTTTTTCTTACACAACAAATGAGATTGAATTCAGTGGACATCTAGGTCTTTTTTAAATAGAATGGAGTACTAAAGTATTGATTACTAAACATATGGATTATTTGCTTTTGACTTATTGCAGAGTAACTAAGACTATTTGAGTCTTGTAAATGTGTGTGCTTTATTTTTATTATGGAAAACCTGCTTTCCATAATTTAATTGATAAATTAAACATTATTAATTAATTAATTAATTATTATTATTGATAAATTCACATTTTAAAAAATGCTGAGAGAGGAGCTAAGATGGCAGAACAGCATGAAAGTATTTTTTGCATCTCTTGTCGCTGAAATGCAGCCAGATCAATGCTAAACCATCCTGCACACCTATAAAACTGATTCGAGGATTAACACACCAAGCTACACAACCTGAACCATGGAACGTGGTACACAGCATGGATAGATGAACCAGGGGAGAGAGAAGGCAGGAAGCTACAGAGGGCACGAAGCTGTTTTTGCTTTAGGAGAGAGGATGGAGATGAGGGGTGAGCAGGGTAAAGCACCCCCTCCAAAAGCAGCTGAAGAGAAAGTGGAAAAGTGGAAACAGCCACAGGGACTGAACAAAAAAAGGGAGAAAGGAGAAAGAAGAAAAAATAATTGTCCAATTGAGCTAACCACATTAATGAAACAATTGACCCAAAAAGTAATAGTGTGAGAAATTAAAAATTCATACAAATCTAGGCATGGCTGTCATCACTTATAGGTTAGTGCTCAAAAATTTAGAAAGAAAAAATTAACGTTTCCAAATAAAACTATGTATATTTTTAAAACCTTATTTACTTATTGAAAGAGAGAGAGAGAGAAGGAAAGAGGGAGTCCCAGGAAGACCCCACACTCTCAGTGCAGACTCTGATGTGGAGCTGGAACCCACCAATTGTGAGATCATGATTTGAGCCAAAGTTTGAGGCTTAACTGATTGATCCACACAAGTGACCCAATAAAACTAGATATTTTAAAGTAACAATGGTTACTAGTGGAGCAGTAATTGTAGTGCCCCTAAAATTTGGGAGACTTTTTCTACCTCTGCATTTTGATTATAGCATCCAGTAAATTAAAAAAAAATCTATTCAGCCATGTTGTTTCATTAAGAACAATAACAATGACGACGAAAACAACAACAACAAAATTGAACTCTGAATAGTGTGGGGAAAGTTATTTAGAACAAAGCTGAGGTGAATTTTAAAATAGATAAGAAATCCCACTTGGAGAAGCAAGTCAATAATGCTACTACCTAAAAATCACAAATCCCTGAAGTGTCTTAATTTCTATGGATATTATTTTGTCTCTCTTTTTTTCCCCATAAACATAAATGAACAGAAGAAATCAACATGAGAAAGAGAAAGTCAGTTAAGAATATGAGGGAATGAAACAAATATAATTAGTTAAAGTATATTCAGGGTTAGCAGCATAGCATTTAGCAGAGTATTTGGTTGTTGAACCATAGGCTTTGACAAAGTCTTTAGGAGGCCATTGGTGCACCCTTTACTCAAACAGGTGTGTACCTAAATCATTCAAGTCAATTACTTTTAATTTCATTTTTAACCATCTCTGCAGCTAGGGATTCTATATTGCCTCTCTGTATCTTGTTTTTAATATTTAATAATTCTTAGAGTATAACTGGATTTAAAAAGGAAAGCATAACAAAACAAAACAAAACAAAAAAACAAGAATGAAAAGAACTCCTAATTATATGTGTACTTTACTGAGTTTAGGATATCAGAATATAAATTCTGAAACAGTGGTTCTAGAACTCCAGTTTTCAGACACTCAAATAGCCACACTGGGAACTTGTTAGAAATACGACCTTAGGCCACACCCCAGACTACCCAATCAGCAACTTTGGAGATAATGTCCCACATAGTTTAATTAGCCTCTTCTGGGATTTGCACATTCACTAATCTTGACAACCACTTCTCTAAAACATCTGGTGGTCTGGACTAGTGTATAGGGGCCTTGTGTTCTTTGGAGTGTCCTGTTCTAATTTTCCATATTTGGGAAATGTGTGCAATATGAGTCCATTATTTATTCTAAGTATGGAGATTAATTTATGGGGATAATTGAGGAAGGCAAATAACTGAACATTTTCTCAGCACATATTTTATAAATATACATATATACAGCACATTTATCTTTGAAAGGTTAAAGAAAAGTGGAGAAAGGCCAAGAAAGGGGCTATTGTCAATATCTTGTCTTTCCACTTTGTAACCAGTATTCTCTTTGGACCCCAAGTGGCCATACTACATTAAGCAAAATTTATATTCCAGTTTCTTGAATATTTAGAATGCTTCTTCCAGGAAATCATATGGTTGGTTATTCATGCAAGGAATCGTCAAAAGATTTATTTTGGTCAACTACAATAGCTACAATCCTTTCTCCAAAGAAGTTTTGGTAAATATAGTATTCTTTATCAGATTCTTTATCAATATATCTCCAACGTGTAATTGTAGTCATATTTTAGGTTTTTTTTTTAAATTTTTAATTATTTTGAGAGAGAGAACAAAAGAGAATATGAGAGGGGTAAAGATAAAGGGGAGTGAGAATCCCAGGCATGATCCATGCTGTCAGCACAGAGTTCAATGTGGGACTCGATGCCACAACCTTGATATCATGACCTGAGGCAAAATCAGAAGTCATAGGCTTAAGATGCTGAGTCACACAGAAGCCCCACATTTAAAAATATTGGAACTCTAGACCCTTGCTTGGCTGACATACTCCTCACTTCAGTTTACTATCTAGATGAGTAAAACCTTAAGAGCACTACTCAGAGCCCCACATCAAGCTCTGCCCTGACAGCATGGAATCTGCCTGGGACTCTCTCTCTCTCCCTCTCTCTCTGCCCTTCCCCTGCTTGCTCTCTGTCTATCTCTCAAAAGAAATAAACATAGCCTTATAAATAAATAAATAAATAAATAAATAAATAAATAAATAAGGATGTCTTTTACATGCTCATCTTTTTTTTTAACTTTGTTTTTTATTTTTTAAAATTTACATCCAAATTAGTATATAGTGAAGCAATGATTTCAGGAGTAGACTCCTTAGTGTCCCTTACCCATTTAGCCCATCCACCCTCCCACAACCCCTCCAGTAACCCTCAGTTTGGTCTCCATGTTTATGAGTCTCTTCTGTTTTGTCCCCCTCCCTGTTTTTATATTATTTTTGTTTCCCTTCCCTTATGTTCATCTGTTTTGTCTCTTAAAGACCTCATATGAGTGAAGTCATATGATTTTTGTCTTTCTCTGACTAATTTCACTTAACAAAATACCCTCCTGTTCCATCCACATTGTTTCAAATGGCTACATGCTCCATCTTAATGCATGACTTTAACTTCAGCTAGCCCAGAGCATGACTGAAGGACCAAAGGACCAGAACAATGACCACTGGGGTTTCTGTGGAATATCAGTGCTTTTTTCCTACTTTGATAAGAGACAAAGTAAAAATAATTGTCAGAAGATATGGTTGTATCTTTAAATTTTTTTTAAGTTTATTTATTTTTGAGAAAGAGAGAGACAGAGCTTGACTAGGGGCAGGGCAGAGAGAGAGACACACACAGAATCTGAAGCAGACTCCAGGCTCTGAGCTGTCAACACAGAGCCTGGCATGGGTCTCGAACCCATGAATGGTGAGATCTTGACCTGAGCTGAAGTTGGACCCTTAACCAACTGAGTCACCCAGGCACTCCATTATGCTTGTACCTCTAAAAGATAGTGTGCATTCCAGTCTTTGCTAGAGACTAACATATTTTGAAGATGTTCAACTTGAAGACAAATTTTTATCACTAACAAATGGAAATTACAAATGGATTAGATTTTGTAGAATTTATTCTTTAACTTAAATAATGCAAAAGAAGACTTACCATGAAGAAATGCAGGTATATTTTAGTATGGGAATCTATTAAGCATCATTAAATGTATCATTACTATGTAAATGTATTAAGTATCATTAAATGTATCATTTACTATGGGAATTTATTAAATATCATTAAAATGCAAGGAAGTGATGGGTGAAAAGTTAAATTAAAAATTTTAAAGGACACTTCAAGTTCATCCCTAGTTATAATTGCCAGGATTTAGCAAGTAAAAATTAAAAATATCAGTTATATTGGAATTTCAGATACAACAAATAATGTTTTAGTATAAACATGTCCTAAATACTTATATTAAATAAATACGACATAAGACATACTTATTCTAAAACATTATTTGTTGCTTACCCAAAATTCACATTTAACTGGGCATCCTATATTTTCTCTAACAATCGAATCCCCATGAATTCACTTCCTTGAAATCATGGTAAAAGTAAGCAAACAGTATATGAACTCATATTACTCCACTCCCTTCTCACCTATCTGAAGAGAAGAGTAAACTTTTGGAAAACTACCGTGATTGAATCACAAAAAGTGATTTTAGTGTCAAGAGATTTGCTGGCCTAGCCCAACACTACAAAATATCCATGTAGAAAAGTTGTTGGACTGGATTTGTCCTTGATACAGTGATTCTTCTTTTCTCTTCCTTTATTTTTATTTAAAAAAATTTTTTTTTCCAATATATGAAATTTATTGTCAGATTGGTTTCCATACAACACCCAGTGCTCATCCCAAAAGGTGCCCTCCTCAATACCCATCACCCACCCTCCCCGCCCTCCCACCCCCATCAACCCTCAGTTTGTTCTCAGTTTTTAACAGTCTCTTATGCTTTGGCTCTCTCCCACTCTAACCTCTTTTTTTTTTTTTCCTTCCCCTCCCCCATGGGTTTCTGTTAAGTTTCTCAGGATCCACATAAGAGTGAAACCATATGGTATCTGTCTTTCTCTGTATGGCTTATTTCACTTAGCATAACACTCTCCAGTTCCATCCACGTTGCTACAAAGGGCTATATTTCGTTCCTTCTCATTGCCATGTAGTACTCCATTGTGTATATAAACCACAATTTTTTTATCCATTCATCAGTTGATGGACATTTAGGCTCTTTCCACAATTTGGCTATTGTTGAGAGTGCTGCTATAAACATTGGGGTACAAGTGCCCCTATGCATCAGTACTCCTGTATCCCGTGGGTAAATTCCTAGCAGTGTTATTGCTGGGTCATAGGGTAGGTCTATTTTTAATTTTAAAGAAAAATATTCTTAATAAAAATTAAAAATAGGGGCACCTGGGTGGCTCAGTCGGTTGGGCGTCCAACTTCAGCTCAGGTCATGATCTCATGGTTTGTGAGTTCGGGCGCCACATCGGGCTCTGGGCTGACAGCTCAGAGCCTGGAATCTGTTTCGGATTCTGTGTCTCCCTCTCTCTCTGACCCTCCCCTGCTCATCCTCTGTCTCTCTCTGTCTCAAAAATAAATAAGTGTTAAAAAAATTAAAAAAAATTAAAAATAAGTATGAATTTTTTTATTTTCTGTATCTAAGAAAAAAGAAAAGAAATTAAAAGAGAAAAAAGATTTAAAATACATAAAAAATAAATCGTTTGTAAATTTGAAAGAGTGAATACCTGTAGTATTCTAAAATAAAATGATGGAAATAAAATAGAACTTGAAAAAATTTACATAAAAAGCCCAAACGATAATAATGAAAATTAAGTACAAATATCTTAATAGAAATTTAAAGTAAGAATGAAGTTTTTCTCTTTCTGCATTTAAGAAAAAGAAAAGAAATGAAAAAGAAAAAGTGAAAGAAAAGGAAAAAAAAAGAAATTGTTTGAAAATTTGAAAAGGTGAATACACTGAAGTAGACTAAAATAAAATGATGCAAGCAAAGTAGAATTTGAAAATTTTACACAAAATTAAAAAATATAGTAATAAAAATTAAAGACAAATATTTTTAATAAAAATTAAAAATTAAAATGATTTTTTTCTCTTTCTGTATTTAAGGAAAACAAAAGATTGTAAAAGAGAAAAAGAAAGAAGAAAACAAAAGAAAGAAAATTGAACAGATGAACCTGTTAACTGATTGAAGTAGGACTGAAATTGCTTTGTTTTCTTCTAGAAGTCAGTCTATGTATCTCTTTATAGTCCATAAGTTAAGCCAGTGGTGAGACTTGTGTTCTTGAAGAGTGAAGTGGCCCAGTGGACGGGGCTCCATGTAACAGCTCTGCTCTCCACTAGATGGCTCTACTAGCCTACTGGGGTTGATTGTTGTGGCTCTCTTTGGTGCATATGCACATGCTCGAGAGTGGTGAAAATGGCACCACTCAACTACCCAGTCTGTTCTCCCGGATCAGCAATGGTGCTACCGTCCTCTGTCTTCATCTCTTGTCCACTCCCCACTCTTTCATTCTCTGTGACCAGGCCCCAGGCAGTACCTCACTCCTGAGTTTTGTCTCAGGTATGGCTGTTTTCCCTGGCCCCTTACTTCTGAAGGACTGTGGCTTTGACCTGCTCTGACCCTCTGTGGGAGGGTCTCACTGAGCAATAGCTGAATGAGCAATGACAATATATCGGCTGCATCGAGGAATGCCCTCTGGACCCTGCTGCTGCTGGTGCCCCAACACTACGGCCAGGTGCCAGCCTGTCCCAGAAAAAGTTCGCAAGACAGTGTAGCAGCAGCATTTCAGGGATTATGGAAAATCACAACACACATCTGGCACCAGGCTTCACCCTCAACAACCTTGCCCCAGCACCAGTGAATATGGCTGCTTTCCGGGGCCTGCTGGGACCAGGTGGCTTCAACTGTCTCTACCAAATGTCCTTCCAAAGTGGAACGCTTTTCCCCATGTGGCCTGAGAACTTCCCAGACCCCACTCTGTTCCTGAGGATTCACCCTTCCCACCAGAGCACTACCAGGTATCAAGCTGCAGGAGTTGCACCCTTTGTGCTCCCCTTGTTTACAGCCTCCATGGAATTTAAACCTTCTCCTTTATCCTTTCTCCCTTTTTAGTTTAGTCCCTGTGGCTGTTTCCAATTTTCCACTTTCTAGCCAGCTGCTTTTGGGGAGGGGTGCTTTTCCTGTATTCTTCCCCCCTCCCTAGTCTCTGTCCTCTCTCTGCCCACAAAAGCTGTTCCCTAACTTTCATGGCTTCTTGCTCCCCAAATACACCTCTCCACTTCACATACCTGCTGAATTCTGTGGTTCAGGTTGTGCAGATTGTTGCGTTAATCCTCCAACCAGTTTTCTAGGCATGTAGGATGGTTTAGTGTTGGTCTGGTTGTATTTCATGGACAGGAGACACACAAAAATCTTCCATACTGTTCCACCATATTGGCTCCTCCCTCACACAAGATACTTTTGAGACTGAAAGGGCTCAATATATAATTATGCCAGAACAATGTATATAAATTAGGATTACTTTAGGGAATCTGTGATGTGCGGTTTTCAACATATCACTACTTTAAAATAATACAGATGTTCATAGTTGCACTATTTCAAAATCTGTATTTTTATCTGATAATGAGAAATGCTGTCAGGCACTAGAAGGATTCAGAATTAATTACATTAAAAATATAATATATATACTTCTATTTCTGAAATATATGATATATTGTCATGCTTTGGGATTTTAGTTAAATTTGGAATTAAAGATAATTATTGCCCCATTCTCCTCTAAATGTTGGTTACCTATTAATGGAAACTTCTTTGGGTGAGTATAAAAGACAAATATTTATTGGAATACTTCCTGGTGATAACTGGAAAGGAATGTCTCTAGGCTCATCAAACTGCTGTATAGCTGGAAATAAACTGAAAACAAATGATTGCAAATGTGATGAATCTGTGTGAAGAGGACTGTGAACCAAAAAGTATCACACCTCTTTGTTGGTCTGCAAAGTGACTGTGAAAAATGACATATGGATCATGGTTGAAGGAACTGTGGCCACTTAGACCCTGTTAACTCCACCAGCTTTGACTATGAAGAATAAAGGATTGGGCGCTTGGGTGGCTCAGTCGGTTAAGCGGCCAACTTTGGCTCAGGTCATGATCTCGCGGTCTGTGAATTCGAGCCCCGCGTCGGGCTCTGTGCTGACAGCTCAGAGCCTGAAGCCCGTTTCCGATTCTGTGTCTCCCTCTCTCTGACCCTCCCCCGTTCATGCTTTGTCTCTCTCTGTCTCAAAAATAAATAAACGTTAAAAAAAATTAAAAAAAAAAAGAATAAAGGATAGAATGAAGGGATAGAATGAAGCATGGAGGTTGGAATAATAAGGGAGAGCCCTGCTCCATCATATTCAATGACTCACTAGTCTATGCCCTTTTGTTTAATACTGGTGGGTTCAATGCTTTGACATGGATAAATATATTCAGAAAACCTTTCTAGTCAACGCTGACCTCAGCAACTAATATTTAGCAGGACAATAGCTAAAAGGAGGGAAAACTTATAGAAGATTGAGTTTGTATTTTTTGTTACATTATTCATTCATAGACAATACTTTTTTTTGAAATTTATATAATATTAACAGATCTTCAATTGACCACATTAGGAAAATGCACAAGTAACTAACTTGTAATGTAAACATTAACCATGTTTTTGAAATTTTTCCTTTGTAGAAGAACAAAGAAGCTAATACTGAAACCCATCACATGATTTAATTTTCAACTACTCAATGAAATTATTGTTATGCTGATTTTGGGGATGAGAAAATGGAGACTGAAGTCTTTGACAAATGATAAATTGTCCAATGGATGAGTTTGACTTTGAAATAATGTCTATCATGGCAAACTCTATTTCTCACTATCATATTTGTTTCTCCAGAAGTTTCTGTTTTTCTCCTATTTCTCAGAAATCTGCTTTTTATTTTTTATTTTTATTTTTCCTTTCTGTAAAGGGCCAGATAATAACTACTTCTGGCTTTATAGAGCAACTACTCAACTCTACCATTTTAGTAGGAAAGCAGCCATATAGTATGGAAAAAAAAAATGGCCAGTCATAGATTCCCACCAGATTCCCACCAGGGAAGGGAAGGGAAGGGAACGCAGGAAAGAAAAGGGGAGGAGAGGAGAGGATGAGAAAACAAGAGGATGTTGTGTCATTTCTCAAAGGGCATGCCTGTAGACCACATGTTTTCAATATTGGCACTATTGACATTTGGGATTGGATAGCTGGATAATTCTTTGTTGCAGAACACTGACCTGTGCATTGTAAGAAGTTTATCACTATTCCTGGCCTCTGCTCAGTAAATACCAGTATTCTTTCTTCTCCCCTTCCAGTCACTCATGACAATCAAAAATGTCTCCAGGCATTACCAATGCCCCTTTTCTGGGCAGTTGAAAACCACTGTCTTATACCCTTTCATAAAAAAACTACATGTAATATACATTGAAAGAGAAAACAAAGTTAATTTAAAAAATACAAAATATTAGATTATGTTAAACAATTTGTTTATAAGTATTCTTTGAAATAAGTAGATTTCTCTCAGCTTTAAAGCCAATACTTCAAGGCATTTACAAAACATTGAAAGCCAAGAATTCTAAATTCTATTCCTGATGATCACATCCTGACTGAGTCGCCTTGGGCAATTAATCTTATTTTTTCTATATATTACTTTCTTCCTCTGCAAAGTGAAGAGCTTGGACAAAGTGACTTCCAAGTCCCTTTTAGATGTAGCATCCCGTGGTTCACCTTTCAAAGAGTTGACTCATATGGCTTTATCCAGGACAGTCCACATGTCTCCCAAATACCCCAGTTGGTGTGGGCCTCCATTCTTCACTTGGCCCTTTCCCTTTCAGAGCAGTGTTTCTCAATCCCCTTGGCATTATCCACAATTCTAAACCTACAAGGAAAAAAAAATCTGGAAGCATTAAAACCTGAATCTGTAACTTAGCAAACCAAACTACCAATAAAGTGTAAAATAAAGAATAAAAATATTTTCTAACATGCAAAGTTTCAATATAACTCCCTGCTTTGTCCCATGATTCCTTTCTTAGGTAGCTACTAGAAGATATATCTAACAAAAGGGAGAGATAAAGAGGATGCAAGCTTCAGGAAATGGGTGGTGCAACACAGAAGGGAAGTGGAATGAATTCTCAGAACAGCAGTGAAAGAGGATCCTGGGTTATAGTAGTGCCCATGGTGTAGTGAACCATTCCACAGTGGAGCAGGTCATGAGTGTCTAGGAGAGAGTGCCTCTGGAAGAAACAATTGACAGATACACCTGAAGAACTGGGAGGAGATTATTCTCATAATGAAGAGATAAGTACATGAAAACTAAGAAAATGAAACAAAACCATACAAATAACAAAAGGTAACTGGAGGATACTCTGATTCCATATTGTAAATACTGAATACTGACCTAAATAAAATTAAGATAGAACTTTACTGGGCATCTAAGAATGAGAGCAGGACTCATATATTGTAGAGGTGAATGGGTGAAGAGGTACTAAAGAAAGTTGTATATTTGTCACAGCAGGAGGTCAGTAGATAATGCTTCAAATGGAAAAATTAAAAAGGAGTAATATAAGCATGTTACTTATTTTTTTAATTTTTAAATTTTTATTTATTTTTGAGAGATATAGCATAAGCAGAAAAGGCACAGAGAGACAGGGAGACACAGAATCTGAAGCAGGCTCCAGGCTCTGAGCTGTCAGCACACAGCCTGGTGTGGGGCTTGAACTCACAAACAAATCATGACCTGAGCCGAAGTCAGCAGCTTTAACCAACTGAGCCACTCAGGCACCCAAAACATGTTACTTAAATATGTGGAAAATTCATAATAATCAGGAACTCAATGCGCTTACTTCTAGAAAGGGGAGAAGAGCTGAGGGGGAGGTGGCTGGCAAGCAAATATTTTTATAAGAAGTCCTGCAGAACTGTAGAGATTTTTTAAATCATGTACATGTACAGCTTGAAAATAATTAATGAAAAATGTTTTTTGCCTAATTCTAAAAAGTAATTTGAGGTACTTCTGTGGCCAGGACACCACCATACCTGGAGAAGAATCTGGGGTTAATAGGCATAAATGAGGAAGATCACTGGGACTTTAATAAGAATGAAAATTTCTTTAGTGAATTCCTCTCTACCTTGCCTTTGGACAAAGGCCAGTTTTATGTTCACAGATAATCTAGCTTTTCTTTCTTGAGGCAAAACATAATCTGAGAGTTAACAGTTGGCTTCACAAAATGATGACTTGTCTTTATAAAACCCAGTGACATTCTGATCAAGTCAAATCTGACCTGATATTTCATACTTGGAGCAGATAGTACAGTAACTCCCTCACTGTCCTGTTAAGCCCAAAGTTTACTTCTTAATAACATTAGTTTTAGAATTTTTTGAACTTGACAGAAAACAGAACAGCCTAACATTAAATTATTCACTTGAATGGCTTTACAAATTGAAATCAAAAAGATTGCAAAGTACAGAGTCGTAATTACACAAAAACACATTTGAAATAATTTCAGATTTTAACATTTCCATATGGTCCTATTGATTTCAATGCAGACAGTCTACTCATATGGATAATGCTATGCAGATGGGGCAATGGCATTGGGGCCCTCTGCCAATGCCATCTCTGTGCCAGCCCACCTCTGGTATCCAGATTCTTTTTATGTAATCTGTAAGGATTATACATCTTTTTAAGGGGGACAGAGTAGCCAGAGTATGAACAAAAAATGTGTTCATAACATCAGTTATAGCGAGATGAGAGTATTTCTGCTGTGAGGACCACAAGGTTGTCTGCCAGGAAAATGAACTCATTTGCCATAGTCAAATACTAGCCTTCTCTCAGCCAGGTGCCTAGGGAGCAGGACGAGGTAGCATGTGATGGAATCCTATAGTAGAGGTCCAGGCACATTTACCAGGTGAAATAGGTTGTATGCACATGGTTTCTAATAACAACTTAAATTTTTGTATTATTTTCATGGTTAGAAGACATCTTTCCTTACATCTAATTTCATCTCAATCTTCCCTTCTTTTCACCCTAAACCCAAGTCTTCCAGACATGGAAAATTAAGGCTATTGGCAAAGGCTGCTCCAGCCAATACTTAAAATAAATGTGCCACATAACTTTCCAGTAGCATATGGGGTGCCCTGCTGGTTCAGAGTCACCATGAGCCAATATTTCTATGTCTCAGAGACTCACTCTTCTCTATGATGCCCTTCCTTTATTTGGTGACAGTACTTCCAACTCCCAGTTAGCTAACATTAGTCATCTGAGTAATCAATGTCATCTCCATAAACCAATTCTGGACCTCTCTAATTCAAAATGAAATTCAAAAATTGTATATAATTAAACAATTAGTAGCAAATGAGCATAGACACATGGTAAAATCTCCAGTAATTTTAGATAAGATACATTAAAACATTATTTTCATTTCATCTTTTTAAAAAGTCAATTCTTTAGAGATGATGGAACTGTACAAATCTCTATTGAGTAAGGCTTGCCTTCATTCTGGAAAATAATCCTTTTGAATCCTCCTAGTCACTTGGCAGCCACAGGAACACATATGGAATATTTCCTGGGTAGGAAGGTCTCTGTCAAAACTATCTGTGTCACCTTATTGTACTCAGTTTGTGGGTATCATTTTTCTCTGGGCAAAGGAAACATCTACAACATCAAGCTGAGATCACCTTAAAATGAAATTCAGAGCTTGCTATTCCTCTGCTTAAACATTTCTGAAAGTCCTGTTGCAGGGACCCTCAGGTCCTGAATGTGAACCACAACTTCATGATCAAGCTTTCTGCTCTCCTGCTCTTCATCCTATGCCTTGGTTATCATGCTGAACCTGAGGAGCCTCCTTTCTGCCTTTTGGACTCACCATTCTACCTACCTGGAATGGTCTTCCAAAATTTGTACCTGATTAATTCCTACTCATCTTTTGATTTCAGCTTAAATATCATTTCCTCTGAGAAAATTTTCCTGGCAGACCTCCAAATGAAAAGCAGGACCTTCTCCCAATACAATTGTCTCTCATGGCCTACTATATTGTGTCTTTAATAATTTGTAACAATATATTTATTTTTGTGTTTCATGGGTTATATTTATCTCCCCAGCTGGACCATAATTGCCATGAGGTTGGCTTCTGTTCCTTTACAGTCACCAGTTTATACTCAGTGCCTAGTAGAGTGCCTGGAACATTTCAAGAGCACAATAATAGTTTGCTGTCCAAATGGATGAGTCCATAATCTCCTTCCCTGCACTCCTGTGCTTCTGGGAGCTCTCACAAAACTTCATTCTCTTAACCACTCACTTTGCATCTATTGCAGGCCTCAGCAAGTATTTTTAAGATTGATTTTTTGCTTCCATTTTTCTTTTCAGAAAGGCATCTATTGTGGGTCGAGTAGTGTCCCCATCTAAATTTGTACTTTCTTGCAACCTCTGACTGTGACCTTATTTGGAAATAAGATATTTGCAAATGCAATTAAGGATCTCAAGAGGAAATCATCCTGTTCAGGTTGGCCCTAAATCCAATGACTGATGTCCTTATAAAAAGAGTAGAGGACACAGAATAACACAGACTCACAAGGAAGAAGACCATGTGAAGACAAATACAGACTGCAGTGAGGAAGCTACTAACCAAGAAATTCTAAGGATTTCAGGAGCCACCATAAGTTGTAAAACACAAGCAGATTTTCTCTCCTACAGGTTTCTGGGGCAAGTGGGCCTGCTGGCATCTTGACTTTGGACTTCTAGGGCCCCTACAACTGTGAGAGAATACATTTCTGTTTTTTTTAAGCCACCTAAATTTGTGGTAATTTGTTTTGGTAAGGCTAGATAATGAATACAGTGTTCTAAGATCACTGGTATTATTATGTAACCACTATAATTTTGCTTCACAAAATTACTGAATAAGAAACCAATCCAGAGACAAGGACCCATATTAATAAGTCATTTTAAAAATTCATTTACAAATACATAGAGGAACAACAGATTCAGAATCTTGGAATTAAGGGAGCAATAAAGGTTATTTTGTTCAACCTACTCACAACACACATTCCTTACAGATGGTTCCCTGGCTTCTGCTAGATGACAGAACATTCACTATTCCATAGCACTGCATAGACACAGAATTCCTAAGGAAAATGGTTTATATGTCCTGTAACTCACAGCTGATAGCCTAACCTGGCATGGATTACTACACCTGTGAAGTGCTTTTCTGTTTCAAGGAGGTACAAAGAGTGTAGCTCCTTTTTTTTTAAATGCTGACATAATCTTGCTCCATTTTTCTTAAAACCAATTCCATGTTTCTCATAATTAAATAATATAAGTAACATTCAGTGATTTAATTTTATTCAATTATCTTTGACCAAATTCCCATAGAAATTGGAGAATAGAGTTAATTTTCATACTTGTGACCAACACCCCAGTCAAATTCAATCATATACACTAAGAATTATTGAGTACTTTTTAGGTTAATTTTTTAAAAAAGTTTATTTATTTATTTTCAGAGTGAAAACAACAGGGGAAGAACAAAGAGAGAGGAAAAGAGAGAATCCCAAACAGGCTGTGCACACTCAATCTGGAGCCCAATGTGGGGCTCCACCTCATCAACCTTGAGATCCTGACCTGAGCCAAAATGAAGTATTGGCTGTTTAACTGACTGAACCACGTGGGTGCCCCAGTAAATGTTTTATTGAAGCAAAACACAGATCTAGAAAAGGGTTCCAGTCATAGCATACATTCAATGAATCTTTGCAAATGAGCCCCTGTGTAGCCCACAACCAGATGAGAGAGAGAGAGAGGGAGAGAGAGAGAGAGAGAGAGAGAGAGAGAGAGAGAGAGAGAGAGAGAGAGAGAGAGAAAGGGGGGGAGGGAGGGAGGGAGAGAGAGACTTACCAGCATCCTCAGGTTCCCCGACTTTCTCCTCATGGTCACTGATGCGACCAAAAGCAGGCAGTCCCCTTCACGAGTTTTGACTCACTAGATTAAACCGTTCTGGGTTTATATTTTTGTTTTTTTAATTATTATTATTTTTTAATATATGAAATTTATTGTCAAATTGGTTTCAATACAACACCCAGTGCTCATCCCAAAAGGTGCCCTCCTCAATCATCACCCACCCTCCCCTCCCTCCCACCCCCCATCAACCCTCAGTTTGTTCTCAGTTTTTAACAGTCTCTTATGCTTTGGCTCTCTCCCACTCTAACCTCTCTCTCTCTCTTTTTTTTCTTCCCCTCCCCCATGGGTTTCTGTTAAGTTTATCAGGATCCACATAAGAGTGAAACCATATGGTATCTGTCTTTCTCTCTATGGCTTATTTCACTTAGCATAACACTCTCCAGTTCCATCCACGTTGCTACAAAGGGCCATATTTCATTCTTTCTCATTGCCATGTAGTACTTGCCATGTAGTACTCCATTGTGTATATAAACCACAATTTCTTTATCCATTCATCAGTTGATGGACATTTAGGCTCTTTCCATAATTTGGCTATTGTTGAGAGTGCTGCTATAAACATTGGGGTACAAGTGCCCCTATGCATCAGTACTCCTGTATCCCTTGGGTAAATTCCTAGCAGTACTACTGCTGAGTCATAGGGTAGGTCTATTTTTAATTTTGTGAAGAACCTCCACACTGCTTTGCAGAGCGGCTGCACCAATTTGCATTCCCACCAACAGTGCAAGAGGGTTCCCGTTTCTCCACATCCTCTCCAGCATCTATAGTCTCCTGATTTGTTCATTTTGGCCACTCTGACTGGCGTGAGGTGATATCTGAGTGTGGTTTTGATTTGTATTTCCCTGATAAGGAGCGACGTTGAACATCTTTTCATGTGCCTGTTGGCTATCCGGATGTCTTCTTTAGAGAAGTGTCTATTCATGTTTTCTGCCCATTTCTTCACTGGGTTATTTGTTTTGCGGGTGTGGAGTTTGGTGAGCTCTTTATAGATTTTGGATACTAGCCCTTTGTCCAATATGTCATTTGCAAATATCTTTTCCCATTCCGTTGGTTGCCTTTTAGTTTTGTTGGTTGTTTCCCTTGCTGTGCAGAAGCTTTTTATCTTCATAAGGTCCCAGTAATTCACTTTTACTTTTAATTCCCTTGTCTTTGGGGATGTGTCGAGTAAGAGATTGCTACGGCTGAGGTCAGAGAGGTCTTTTCCTGCTTTCTCCTCTAAGGTTTTGATGGTTTCCTGTCTCACATTCAGGTCCTTTATCCATTTTGAGTTTATTTTTGTGAATGGTGTGAGAAAGTGGTCTAGTTTCAATCTTCTGCATGTTGCTGTCCAGTTCTCCCAGCACCGTTTGTTAAAGAGACTGTCTTTTTTCCATTGTATGTTCTGTCCTGCTTTGTCAAAGATGAGTTGGCCATAATTTTGTGGGTCTAGTTCTGGGGTTTCTATTCTATTTCATCGGTCTATGTGTCTGTTTTTGTGCCAATACCATGCTGTCTTGATGATGACAGCTTTGTAGTAGAGGCTAAAGTCTGGGATTGTGATGCCTCCTGCTTTGGTCTTCTTCTTCAAAATTACTGTGGCTACTTGGGGACTTTTGTGGTTCCATACAAATTTTAGGATTGTTTCTTCTAGTTTTGAGAAGAATGCTGGTGCAATTTTGATTGGGATTGCACTGAACATGTACATAGCTTTGGGTAGTATTGACATTTTAATAATATTTATTCTTCCAATCCATGAGCATGGAATGTTTTTCCATTTCTTTATATCTTCTTCAATTTCCTTTGTAAACTTTCTATAGTTTTCAGCATGCAGATCTTTTACATCTCTGGTTAGATTTTTCCTAGGTATTTTATGTTCTTGGTGTAATTGTGAATGGGATCAGTTTCTTTATTTGTCTTTCTGTTGCTTCATTATTAGTGTATAAGAATGCAACTGATTTCTGTACATTGATTTTGTATCCTGCAACTTTGCTGAATTCATGTGTCAGTTCTAGCAGACTTTTGGTGGAGTCTCTCGGATTTTCCATGTATAAGAGCATGTCATCTGCAAAAAGTGAAAGCTGAACTTCGTCTTTGCCAATTTTGATGCCTTTGATTTCCTTTTGTTGTCTGATTGCTGATGCTAGAACTTCCAACATTATGTTAAACACAGCGGTGAGAGTGGACTTCCCTGTCGTGTTCCTGATCTCAGGGAAAAGTTTTCAGTTTTTCCCCATTGAGGATGATATTAGCAGTGGGCTTTTCATAAATGGCTTTTATGATGTTTAAGTATGTTCCTTCTATCCTGACTTTCTCGAGGGTTTTTATTAAGAAAGGATGCTGAATTTTGTCGAATGATTTTCTGCATCGATTGATGGGATCATATGGTTCTTATCTTTTCTTTTATTAATTTGATGGATCACGTTTATTGATTTGCGAATGTTGAACCAGCCCTGTGGCCCAGGAATGAACCCCACGTGATCATGGTGAATAATTCTCTTTATATGCTGTTGAATTTGATTTGCTAGTATCTTACTGAGAATTTTTGCATCCATATTCCTCAGTGATATTGACCTGTAGTTCTCTTTTTTTTTTACTGGGTTTCTGTCTGGTTTAGGCTTCATAGAATGAGTTTGGAAGTTTTCATTCCCTTTCTATTGTTTGGAATTGCTTGAGAAGGATAGGTATTATCTCTGCTTTAAACATCTGGTGGAACTCCCCTGGGAAGCCATCTGATCCTGGACTCTTATTTGTTGGGAGATTTTTGATAACCGATTCCATTTCTTCAGTGGTTATGGGTCTGTTCAAGCTTTCTATTTCCTCCTGATTGAGTTCGGAAGGGTGTGTGTGTTTATGAATTTGTCCATTTCTTCCAGGTTGTCCAGTTTGTTGGCATATAGTTTTTCATAGTATTCCCTGATAATTTTTTGTATTTCTGAGGGATTTGTTGTAATAATTCCATTTTCATTCATGATTTTATCTATTTGGGTCATCTCCCTTTTCTTTTTGAGAAGCCTGGCTACAGGTTTATCAATTTCGTTTATTTTTTCAAAAAACCAACTCTTGGTTTCATTGATCTGCTCTATAGGTTTTTTTTAAGATTCTATATTGTTTATTTCTGCTCTGATCTTTATTATTTCTCTTCTTCTGCTGGGTTTAGGCTGTGTTTGCTGTTCTGCTTCTAGTTCCTTTAGGTGTGCTGTTACATTTTGTATTTGGGATTTTTCTTGTTTCTTGAGATAGGCCTGGATTGCAATGCATTTTCCTCTCAGGACTGCCTTCACTGCATCCCAAAGCGTTTGGATTGTTGTATTTTCATTTTCATTTCTTTCCATATATTTTTTAATTTTTTCTCTAATAGCCTGGTTGACCCACTCATTCTTTAGTACGGTGTTCTTTAACCTCCATGCTTTTGGAGGTTTTCCAAACTTTCTCCTGTGATTGATCTCAAGCTTCATAGCATTGTGGTCTAAAAGTATGCATGGTATGATCTCAATTCTTGTATACTTATGAAGGGCTGTTTTGTGACCCAGTATGTGATCTATCTTGGAGAATGTTCCATGTGCACTCGAGAAGAAAGTATATTCTGTTGCTTTGGGATGCAGAGTTCTAAATATATCTGTCAAGTCCATCTAATCCAATGTATCATTCAGGGCCCTTGTTTCTTTATTGACCGTGTGTCTAGATGATCTATCCATTTCTGTAAATGGGGTGTTAAAGTCCCCTGCAATTACCACATTCTTATCAATAAGGTTGCTTATGTTTGTGAGTAATTGTTTTATATATTTGGGGGCTCCAGTATTCGGCGCATAGACATTTATAATTGTTAGGTCTTCTTGATGGATAGACCCTGTGATTATTATATAATGTCCTTCTTCATCTCTTGTTACAGCCTTTAATTTAAAGTCTAGTTTGTCTGATATAAGTATGACCACTCCAGCTTTCTTTTGACTTCCAGTGGCATGATAAATAGTTCTCCATCCCCTCACTCTCAATCTGAAGGTGTCTCGGGTCTAAAATGAGTCTCTTGTAGACAGCAAATAGATGGGTCTTGTTCCTTTATCCATTCGGATACCCTATGTCTTTTCGTTGGTGCGTTTAGTACATTTACATTCAGTGTTATCATAGAAAGATAAGAGTTTAGAGTCATTGTGATGTCCATAGGTTTCATCTTGTAGTGATGTCTCTGGTACTTTGTCTCACAGGATCCCCCTTAGGATCTCTTGTAGGGCTGGTTTAGTGGTGATGAATTCCTTCAGTTTTTGTTTGTTTGGGAAGACCTTTATCTCCACTTCTATTCTAAATGACAGACTTGCTTAATAAAGGATTCTCAGCTGCATATTTTTTCTGTTCCTCACATTGAAGATTCCCTGCCATTACTTTCTGGTCTGCCTAGTTTCAGTAGAGAGATCCGTCATGAGTCTTATCGGTCTCCCTTTATATGTTAGAGCACGTTTATCCCTAGCTGCTTTCAGAATTTTCTCTTTACCCTTGTATTTTGCCCGTTTCACTATGATATGTCGTGCAGAAGATCGATTCAAGTTACATCTGAAGGGAGTTCTCTGTGCCTCTTGGATTTCAATGCCCTTTTCTTCCCCAGATCAGGGAAGTTCTCAGCTATTGTTTCTTCAAGTACACCTTCAGCACCATTCCCTCTCTCTTCCTCTTCTGGAATACCAATTATGTGTAGATTATTTCTCTTTAATGCATCACTTAGTTCTCTAATTTTCTCCTCATACTCCTGGATATTTTTATCTCTCTTTTTCTCAGCTTCTTCTTTTTCCATAATTTTATCTTCTAGTCCACCTATTCTCTCCTCTGCCTCTTCAATCCAAGCTGTGGTCATCTCCATTTTATTTTGCCGCTCATTTATAGCATTTTTTAGCTCCTCCTGGCTGTTCCTTAGTCCCTTGATCTCTGTAGCAATAGATTCTCTGCTGTCCTCTACACTGTTTTCAACCCCAGTGATTAATTTTATGACTATTATTCTAAATACACTTTCTGTTATAATGTTTAAATCCTTTTTGATCAGTTCGTTAGCTGTCGCTATTTCCTGGAGATTCTTTTGAGGGGAATTCTTCTGTTTTGTCATTTTGGATAGTCCCTGGAGTGTGGAACTACAGGGCACTTCCCTTGTGCTGTCTTGAATAACTTCCATTGGTGGGTGGGGCTGCAGTCAGACATGATGTCTGCCCCCAGCCCACCTCTGGGGCCACAGTCCGACTGGTGTGTACCTTCTCTTCCCCTCTACTAAGAGTGGGATTCCCTGTGGGGTGGCATGGTCCATCTGGGCTACTTGCACACTGCCAGGGTTGTGGTGCTGGGGATCTCGCGTATTAGTTGGGGTGGATCAGCAAGGTGCACAGGGGCGGGAGGGCCAGACTGAGCTCGCTTTTCCTTCAGTGATCCACTTCAGTAGGGGCCCTGCAGCACTGAGTGGGAGTCAGATCTGCCGCCGCTGGAGGGGTGGTTTCACCGAAGCAGTGTTGGGTGTTTGAGTGGTGCAAGCAAGTTCCTTGGCAGGAACTAGTTCCCTTTGGGATTTTGGCTGGGGGATGGGTGAGGGAGATGGCTCTGGCAAGCACCTTTGTTCCCCACCAAGCTGAGCTCTGTCCTCTGGGCCTCAACAACTCTCCCTTCTGTTGTCCCCCAGCCCTCCCACTCTCCGAGCAGAGCTGTTTGCTTATAACCCTCCAGATGTTAAGTCCTGCTTGCTGTCTGAACACACTCCATCTGACCCCTCTGCATTTGCAAGCCAGACTCGGGGGCTCTGCTTTGCCCGTGGGTTGTGCCTCCATCCCAGCTCCCTCCTGCAAGTCCATGAAGCAAGCACAGCCTCTCCACCCTTCCTACCCTCTTCCATGGGCCTCTCGTCTATACTTGGCTCTGGAGAATCCATTCTGCTAGTCTTCTGGTGGTTTTCTGGGTTATTTAGGCAAGTGTGGATGGAATATAAGTGATCAGCAGGATGCGGTGAGACCAGCGTCCTCCTACACCGCCATCTTCCTCGAGACTCTACTGTGCTGGGTTTTGTTTGCATGTTTTTTTGTCCTTTTTTTTGTGTGAGTATGGTAAAGTTAAGAACAGTTTCAGAATGGAAAAACAGTTGCCTATAGATAGTCATAGGCAGAATAGCCACAGGCAGAAAACAAGAATTATCAGAGAAACTGAAGGGAAGTGAAGTCACCTGCACACATAAGGAGGGCATCAGGGAGTTAGGGCATAGTCTTTAAATAATTACAAGGAACACTTGGGTGGCTCAGTTGGTTAAGCATCCAACCCTTGATTTCAGCTCAGCTCATGATCTCACAGTTCATGAGTTCAAGCCCCACATTGACTCTGTGCTGATGGTATGGACCCTACTTGGGATTTTCTCTCTCCTTCCCTCTCTGGGCCTCCCTGCTCCCCCTGCCTCAAAAAATAAGTAAACTAAGAAAATAAATAAATAAGTAATTAGGAAACCATATGGAAGATGATTTTTTTTCCATGACAGCCCAATACAAAATTCCACCTTTATCTCTCTTGCATGTGAAATCTTTATCTGACAGTCATGCCTCCAGTATGGAGAAGGGTAATGGTATGGTGTTCCTAATTGTGAATCATACTTACTTATGCATCACACACAGGACCTTGCCATTTTAACCCTCAATCATAAGCCACATGTGAGACTACAGAGGTTTCAGTGAGCAGATGCCACTATTACATCTTCAAAAGCTTTCTTGTTGTCCACCGGTGAGGTCAGGAGTACAGCCCTTCCCTCACTATCCATCACAGGTTACAGGTGAGGGAAAGGACAGCCTTAGAATGATGGTGCCCAAGGAAGCCTAGCATTCACAAGATGTAACTGATTGCCAATATGACAGATTGTCTGTTTCATATGCAAAAGAGGAAGAAACAGAGGAGCATCTCTGCATCTCAGTGCTCTGCAGCAGGCAGGCACAGCCTACAGGTGGCATGTGGCAGGCAAGCCAGGGCCTACCAAGGGCTTCTGTGGTGGAGTGAATTAGTAAACAGTGAACTGAGAGTAGTGAAGCCCCCCAGCTCTGCGTTTGCTTCTTAGTCCTGAGCCACAGAGTAAGAAAGGACTTGAGATGTCTATGCAATTCTTTCTTCTTCTTACAGGTGAGGAAAGAAAGGCACTGAATGGTGACTACCTGGTTTAGGTCATGTACATGATTAGTGCCACTGGTAGAAGGAGAACCCAGTTCACCTGACTCCTACACTACAGCTCCTTGTACTGTTGTTCTGAAAAAAGCAGCTTACCCAAGAACAAGTCCGTATAGTGTCAGTGGGTTACTGGGGGTGTGGATATCAGATTACATTTAGGCTTTGTATAAACAGGCAAGAAACCCATGCACAGCCCACATATCTGTCTAAAGTAATTCAAGTTTAGGAGGGCAGGGACTATCAGTGGCCCTCCATAGTGAGCCTTCATGCGGAATTATTCTATAATAGGAGTTTCCTCTAATGGTAATGATTTGTAACACCCATTTGCATATTCAAATTCCCTATCAAAAGAAGAATTAGGCAATTTTAAACTAAAAATAATTCTTATTCTAAAGAAAGAAAATTAAAGCTCAAGGGGAAAAGGGTTAAGAAGTATGCTTCCCACTTCAATCCACCCACCACCCCAAAAAAGCAAATATGAGAAAGAGAAAATGTGGGAAGAGGAGGGAGAAATGGAATTATCAGTATACATAGTATTAGCTTGGAGAGAATGCTTAATTAACATGTAACCACCAAATACTATTAGTGGAATGACCAGTATATAATAAACAGTAAAAAATGTAATAGGAGATGTGTGTGCCTACAAATAATCATAATTCAAATGGATGAGATGCTTATCAAAATTATCAAAGAGTCTTAAACCACTGATGCACCATCCAAATAGGATCATTCCTTCTCCCAGTATAGTACATGCCTTCCAGTTCAGTACACAATGCTACCATTTTTAAACCGTTTTAAAACAAAACAAAACAAAACAAAAACATTGCAGTATTAAAAAATGTTATGGAGCTAATTTCAGAAAGTTACTACACTAAATCAACTGCTTTCATTCTTGCTTATTCCCTCTCTTGCTTTGTCCACTTAGCTGAGTTTTATATAGTTATGAATGTAATTCTTACTTATTTTCAAATAATAATGCAAAACAACCAAAGTCTGTTCCAAGTGAAATGTTATTCCTGTGAAATGTTGCAATGTTTACTTACAGTGTAAATGTTGCCTTGCTGTGGACCCTGAAGTCAGACAGACTGATGTAGTATCTCTGCTCCACCTCCTACTAGTGTTTGTGTACTTATCTGATAAGTAGGCTGGACATACTGATGGCATTTATCATGTAAGTCTGTTGCAAGGAATTTATATATGACACATATAAAGTACTTAGGACTGCATTAGGAACATAATAATAGCTTAGTGATATCACTTAAATAGATTAAAAATCTCCAGATGGTAGTTTGTAGTCTTAAGACAGAGTCAAAGCAATTAAGTCCTCCTAAAGATCTGCTCACTTACACAGTGTTTTCATCTTCCTTTCTCTCAAATTTCTGCATGAACCCATTACATTGGTCTGCTCCATTGTGGAGTATGTTTTGATTATGCACATCCAACCAGCAAGAACCAAGGGCTTCCTAGTATTGCAGTTAACACAGTGCCACATACAATTACAAGATTAACACTCACATTCTGATGATAATACTAATGACAGTAATAGCACCATTGATAACTAAGAGATGACAAATAACCTGAAATGCAAAACTTGCCCAATTAGGGGTCACCTCTCCCTAACTCTGGGCTGAATACAATAAAAATGATCATCTCAATCATGGATGCAATTAAACACTTCCCTGTAGGAAGCTGAAAGTAAAAGATACATTAAGTACATGGGAGCTGCGTTGGTGAGTATTTTGTGTCATATTGCAGACTGTGATTCAAAATATTAACAGGCCATTAAGTACCCAAGATCCCAATGGGTGCCCAGGTACCAGAATGGTGCCTGAAAGCTTTGCCATAATTTTGCTTTAGGTAGTTTTTTCCCCATCAAATTTGGAGTTTTAATCTCAAATTAATGAGCTTAAAGAATTTTGAAAGAGTCCATAGGTATAATTTATGTCAGATGGATATTTACCAGTTCATATGTGATCCATCATGTTTTGTATTAAACAAAAGCTGGATTATTTCATTATGGCATATACTTCAGAACCTAATCTTTCAGCATGGCTCACTGAAAATCCAACCACATTAGGAATTTGTCAGTTATCTACAGGGTATACCTGGCGGGCAGCTACACCCAGGTCACACAGCAGGCTAAAATATTCTAACCTCAAGCACAGGAAATGATCAGAGGGGGAAATGACACATGGTGGTAATATATTAAGGCAGCAGGTAAGTCATTCTTCACCTAGACCAGCAGCTGCCATTAAAACTGTATGAATGAGTCTTCTCTAACGTAACTAGCGAAACTACCACTGAGCTTAGAAAGGCATATAAGAACTGTGCTTGCAATTCTAGCTGACGAATTCATTAGATTTTTATAAGGCAAATAATGTGGAAAGTTAGAACAGAATTTCTAGAACCATTTATCCTGTGATGTTGTAAAATCAAAGTACTACTTTACTAAATGAGTTATTTTACACAATATGAACATCTAAGTATAATTAGAATTGTAAATACTTTAATTGACTTTGGTACTTTGTTAGTGCTCTAGTTGTGTGCAAGACTTATTAGTGCAGTAAAATTTAAATATGTAGAATATGCTTGTACTGATAAGACATACAGAAATGTCAGCAATTTCCCAAAGTAGGTATAAGAAAATAGCAGTGAGTGGGACACAATGCCATGTTATTGCCATAAAAGACCCAAAAGATGAGACAGTAGAAGAGAAAGGGTCAAAGGTGCGAGTTCGCCTGTAAACTTTATGCCTGAACATCAGCCAATTCTGGAGGAACTGGAGTCTCTACCAATTAGGAAAATTAATTCAAAAGTCAAAAAGGTAGAATGGAGTGTGCTTGGTGTCCCTTGAAGAACAGGCATAAAGGATGAGAGCCAGGTGGACTCAAGGGCACCAATGGAAATATTTTTCAGTGAGCAACAGGCCAGGGAAAGATACCTCTGTGGAGCTCACATAAATTCAGCAACTCATGATGCTCTGAGTCTTTGAAACAAAACTCTCTTTATAGATCTCCCCTCTGCCTCTGCCAAGCAGTCTGCCCACAGGTTTAAAAGCGACCAATTACATATCAAGCAAAAAATAAATAAAATAAAATAAAAGCAGCAAAATCAAAAGTGCTGTGATTCTTAGAACCATGTATTTCCTTCCCCAACTTCTAAATCTATAGCCAACTTAAAGTCTGAGAGTATACCAACAGCCTTGGTGAGGAAAGGTTAAACTTCAAAGACTACAGGTCAACTTTTATGACAGATCTATAGTGAATTAATTCAGTTATCATTCAACAAAAGTTTATTTAACACCTCCTGTGAGTCAGACTATGTTTTCAGCATTGAGCATACAGCAGTGAGGCAGACAAGGCATTCACCTTTATGTTCTTTATAGTCCAAAGAGGGAAACAGACAACAACAAATAGAGTTATAATATAACACCAATTACTATTTTACACATATTAATACAAGGTCACAATATAGAATAATTCCAGCAGGTGTTGGGAGTGCTTACTTTAGGTAGGATGGTTTTCTGTCTGGCATACAATTAAGTTTTTGGCTTTTCTATGTTCACTGGCAGAGTAAAGTTATTCTGTTGGATACCAAAAATCTTTTTCTGAACAATCATGTAACGTTTCTATAGATCAGCTTCTTTCCTCTATAAGCCTTTATTCCAAACCAACATTGTTTTCCCCCTCTTTCTATTCAATATGTATATGTTAGAATTAGAACATGGAAGGTTCATTTGTGAGTACAAAGCAGTTAAATCTAAGGTTAGTTAAATCAGAGTAACGTCTCTTTTCCATATGCTAAAAGAAATACTTGCTTAGTATAGAGAAATTGGAAAATATAGTATGAAAAAAAATTTTAATCACAATCTCCACCAAAAAGACTACAAATAACATGTTGGTGTGCTCACTATATATTTTGGTAGATCTCTCTGTCTCTCTCTCTCTCTCTTTCTCTCTCTGTCTCTGTCTCTCTTTTGCATGTATGCTCACACACACAAGTCACACTGCACATTTTATTTTTTATCTTACATTTTTCTCTCCAAATTACATCATGAGTATACCCTAATGTATAATAAAATTCTTTGAAGATATTTTAGTAGTTGCATAATAGTCTGTCTTATGATTATACTATACTTTAATCAGCCATTTCCATATGGATGACAAAGTAGACTATTTCTAATTTTCACTGTTATGAAAAATAGAGCTGCAATCAGCATCTCTGTCTATATATAGATGTACACATCTCTATTTCTTTAAAATAGATTCCAATGAGAAATATGGCTCAATAAAAAGGATATCAAACATTTTTAAGGCCTTTGATAAAATTGCCAAATTGATTTCCAGAAACGTGGCCAATGCATAATGTTACCAACAATGTCTTAGAATGCCTGTTCCACAATATTCTCAACAGCAAAAATTCATTATTCTTTTTAAATTCTGTTACTCAACAGTAAAAAAAAATCTATCTCACTGTTATTAAAAATCTTTTTTCTTATTCACAAAATTGAAAAAGTTTGTGAGCTTGGACTAGTTATTTAAACTCTGAGGATGAGTTTCCTGCCCCCCTGTAAAATGGAGATAATCATAGATTATCATAGGTGCGCTCCAAGCTGCCTCTCCAAGTTTAACAACAAAATATCTTACAGGCATTGTAGGAAGGTAAGTCTGGTCAGAGAAAGAATGGAGTAGAGTGAGCATGAAGTGAAACTTTATTTGAACGTGTTCAGCACCGGAATTCTAAAAGTATAAAAAGTAGCAGTGGACAAGGAGATAGCTTTTTGTGCTAAACTATATGATAAAATGTCCCCAGGTCATGATTTTTGGCCCATTTAACCCAGGATCCTTTTCCTCTAAGTTAAATGAGAGTTCAATTACTTTGTATATTTGCTGAAATTCTGTTGCAACATAGCATTTTACTAAAAACAGCAAATCACAGGGAACCTGAGTGGTTAAGTTGGTTGACCATCCAAATCTTACTCTCAGCTCAGGTCTGATCTCACAGTTTGTGAGATTGAGCCCTGTGTGAGCTCTGTGCTGACAGTGAGGGAACTGCTTGAGAGTCTCTCCATCACCCCTTCTGCCCCACCCATGCTGGTGCTTTCATTTGCTCTCAAAATAAAAAAAGCAAACACTGGAAATCAAATTTGGTCTCTTACATATACTGTCTTTTTACCCTATTATCTTTAGAACATTGTTGTTTTATTTATCTTTACAACATTGTTGCTTTATCTTTACAACATTGTAGAACATTATCTTTAGAACTGTCATATGAACCAGGAAACAAATTTTTGACCTTTTTCTAAAGCTGAGTTACCTATAGATGCAGATGCAGTAATCGTGACTATGCCTGGTGTAGTTCATGACTGAGACTTGGAACATTTCAGAGACCGTTACAACATCTTTATCTTAACATCTTCTCCCAACCCCTATACATGTTGCCTGTGCAAATTTGTGTTGACCTCTTTAGACTCTGGCTTCTGTATTGGATGTGATCCTGTCTCCCAAGATTCTGGGTTAGGGTTTTTCAAATACGTTGAAGCTAAAGAAATTTTACATGTAAAAAGGTATGAGATAGGTTTTTGGGGGGCCAATTCAAGAGTAACTTAGAGAAATAAAAAGATGAAAAAGAGGACCAGATATAACAAATTTTACTTAGTATCACTTTCTGGGAAATTATCCAAGCTAGAACCAAAATACGATTATCTTGTATCACTATGCAAGCAATGACTATTAAGCAAATATGTAGTAATAATCATAAATCTTATAGACCACAAATTTAAAATTAAATATCATAGTAGATATAGGGAAGCATTTCTAAATAACATAATATCATTTCTTTACTTTTTTTTTAACTTGGTTCTCTCTTGGGTCACAGTAGAGTGACCTACTGTTAGGTCCTCTAACAGGACCTACTGTTAGAGTCCTAACTGTTCCTATATGCAGTTTGCTAACGGGCGTGACTTTCTTCTGTTCATGCCTTTATACCTGCTGTTAATGCATCATAGAGGCTTTCACCTCCCAATCCCTGCCTTCCTCCCTGTCATTTCCCTCCAGTTTAATTCCCTTCCTCATTTGTATCTCAGCTCTGACACCATCTCTCCATGACACCTCCTCTGACCCCCCTCTCTTCACCCCAAGCTCAGAAAGGTATATGTTTAATACCTTGCTCTTCTCAGAGCACTTTTCTCACCACATTTTTGTGTTTTTTCACTGTGGGTATTCATTTGTGAGCTCCTTAAGGGCAATGCCTAGTACTTTTTACCTCTCCTTTCCAGTGTGTTTCCTGGTACCCAGTTCAAGCTTGGTGCTTCTGGATGGAGAATGGATGAGTTAACAATAAACAGATGTACATATGAAAGTACTGAAACTTTTCAGGCAATGCTTAAACTGAGCTGGCAACATCCTGAACAGAATTCAAAAATAGACTTCCAGAAACTTAAAACATCAGAGGAAACAATGTTCATTAATAGCCATCAGGAAATAATGGAAGCCTCATTATACTTGCAAAATATTTCACAAAATCCTAAAATATAACCATCATGCCTAGGTTTTCATAATAAATATAATTCTCAAGCTTTGGTATGTGGGACTCCTTGAAAGAAAAACAAGTACAAATGATAAACCCAGGGCTGTTTTCTCAGGACTGGACCTGGTCTGGACCAGGATTATTCTACCCAGATTTTTGTTCTGAGAGTTAAAAATTCCAAGAATTTTTTAATATAATTGGAATTATTTCCACTATGGGATTCTATTGTTAAAAGGTGCCAAAGTCACCTTTTAACATCTACACTTTTCTGAATGACACAGGTTCATCAAATGCTAGGATCAGAATGGACTTGCATCATGGCCTAATTAAGATATCTCTGCAAATGTTTTAGCATCCTAAAACTTAGTAGTCAGCTAATGAGAAATCCTTCCTGTCCAGAGGTTACTCGGCTGCCATAGGTTCTTTGTTACGATGTTACTTGGAGCATAAAGTCGTTTTATGCAAAACGACTAGTCTAGTATGCAAAGAAGGATTAAACTTTGAAACCCAGTTGTCAAATCCTATCATATTTTTTTAACAAATCAATGATTAATCCATTTGTCATTAAGCAAAAGTTTTTGAGTAACTTTTATGTGCCAGGCCACATTCTAAGCAGAACACTCAGCTAAGTGATCTGTGCACCGATACACAGCTCAGTATGATAATTGTCATACCAACATCTGCGTTTGTAGATTCTCAGTCTAGTGCTCTTTCCACTGGACACATTCCAGACAAATTCTCTAGTTCTTTTATGCCCCATTACTCTTTCAGACCAATTTTCTACTTAAGAGAAGCATTGAACAGAAACCCCACCCTTCTGTGTGAAGACTACAAACATATGCATCAAAATAGAATAACGGACAGGGTATATGATTTACAGGCTAGTTTTACAGCCTTCAGCCTCAGAACTCTTAGAGCACAAGCTAGCTGGAAGAATGCCCTGACACCCTACCATGTAACTGGGCAGTCTTTACACGAACACTAATATATCTTTTTGCCTGTGTCAGTTTCCTTTCAAATACCAAATTCCAAATACCCATATGTAAAAAGCATCAGAATTCCTAATAATCCTGTAGCCAGCTAGCCTCCTTACATTCTCCCAAAAATTCATTTTGAGGTTGATGCCACTTTTAATTAGCCTCTCTGAAAACCAGGAACTTTCAGAGATCAAAATTCCTATTAGGATAACCATCTTTATCTGTGCAATTGATAATTACCCACTGCTATCCCTAAGAGGGGTAAATATAAATGTACTTAGAAAGAAGTGAGACGAGCATTTATATTGCCATATGAAAAAATGGACTTGTTACTTTATAGTCACACTTAGCATAGCATAATTCTTAAGGGAATCCTTAGAGATGATGCCAGAGATATAGCTGTGGACACAATGCCCAGGGTTATCTCACCATCTGGGAAGCAAGTGCCCCAAAGCTTTGTATTAAGATGCATGAAGGGTACCAGAGGTATGATTAGTTATAAATTTGGGCCAGACTGTAAATTCTGCCAGGCTGAAGCATTTAGCTCATCTAGCTCAAAGGAGAAACATGAGGGAGGTTAAGAGAAGAAGATTGAAACAAAATTCTAAAAGTCTCCTATACCAATAGATACTGAGGTTGGAAAAGCATCAGTAAGAGCAAATAGCCATGGGCACAGGGGCACTCTGAACCTATAGAATAAGAAATAATTTGCATGTGTGACAGAAAAAAAAAAGATAAAGACCAGTATCTTTAATACCACTATATTCCTGACTTATGGATGATAGGTATTTTGTTGTTTGTATATCAAGAGCGCATGCCATTTATTTCATTTGCAATGTGGGATTCAGCACCCAAGTAGTTTCCACAAGCTTGGGGTCTTGAGCAGAAGTCTTCAATCACCATTTTCAATTAATAAAGCTTGAACTTTGAGGATATGAGGAGAACATCTTTCATAAATGCTAAATATAAGTGGAAAAGTCTATATAATTTTTCTTAAAAGATACTGTGACTGCCTTTAAAGCCTCAAGTATTTATTTTATTAAGTCAGAATACTAAATCGTAAGTAAATAAATTACCATCTGTCATTTTTTTAAACAAATGGACTATCCATGTTATAAGGGCATGATAATAAATTGTGTCATATAACCAGAAATTTTTCTTAAGTGTTACATTTGAACTTCATCATGTACAAGTGTAGACAATTTTATGTGTATTGTGAGTGTCAAAATATCACATTATATTTATAAAGTTTTATCATCTCTGTGAACTACTTTACACCCATCTTTACAGAATCATAGAATGTTCGCCTTAATAAGGGACCCTTAATAACTACTTAGTCTTAGACGTAGTATAAGAATATAGATCATTTTTTCCCACTTATCTCCTTGATTCCAAGTTTACTCTGGGAAGTGGAAAATAGAGAATATCAGATCCTGTGGATCCAATCACAGACCTCTGGGTTGTGTGTAATGATTTTCCACCTCTGTCCACAACCTAATCATGAGAAACATAGAAACTTTTGGGGGGAGTGGGGTGGAGGGAGTTCATTCCTTATCTGTCTAGTTTTTTTCCCCTTTCTACTTGATTTCATTTCCTTTTAGTTTTAAAACAAGTCCTGTCATCTCAGCACATTTTCCAGAAAGAAATCTTTGTAATAACTTTAGTGAACAAATTGTCCTGACATGATAAAAACAAGAAAGAAAAGACATTAGAAGAAGCAATGTTAAAAAAGATGACAAAATCCATAAAATCCAACTCACATTCCCAAATACATTTTCATGAGCAATGCTGCTGCTCCCTATCACTTACTTGCCCTCCTTTATACTCAAACCTGGCTTTGCCTTGATAACTTTGTGTAGAGTTTCAGGAGAATTAAGAGGTTTCTAAAAAAGGCATTTTCATGTTGGAAAAAAATCAATGGTCAGTGCTGTAAAATGTCATTAGATAGCCTGTATGATGAGGTCTGTGAAGACAGCACCAAATTTGACAATGGGAAGGTCATTAATGGTATTTTCTAGAAAAGAATCAGTGGGGTGATAGAGGCATACAATTATAAGAGATGAATAAGGTAGACTTTTCTGTCTAAGAAGGAAAAAAGAAAGGCTGGAGATAGGTAGAAATAAAGGTGAGGCTAGGGTCAAGAATGTTTTTTGTTTGTTTTATTTCTGAGTAGAAGTGACATAGAGAAAGAAGTCTGTAGAGAATGAGATATCAGAAATTCAAAAGACTAAAAACAAATTAAAAAGTGAATAATTGATTAAACACGGCAGAAAAGAGAAGGGCATAGTGAGGGTGCTTGGTGTGACCTTTATCATTACAAATTAATAAATCTCTCTGTGTATTTTGCTAATACAAATATTCCCTTGAAATATAAACCTGTTTGTGTACTAGCTAAGCCTTGTCTGAGAGCTTACAAAACTGATTTCTGACATTAATAAATTCACCTCTCAAAGAAGTCTTTTGGGAGACAACTGTCATCCTTTCTGACTAAGACATAATGCATACTATTCAGCTTTTTTATCTTCCATTCCTCCCTCCCTTCCTCCCTTCCTCCCCTTCCTTCCTTCCTTCCTTCCTTCCTTCCTTCCTTCCTTCCTTCCTTCCTTCCTTCCTTCCTTCCTTCCTTCCTTCCTTCCTTCCTCTCCTTCCTTCCTTCCTTCCTTCCCTCTCCTTTCTTCTTCTTCTTTCTTTCTTTCTTTCTTTTCATTCTTTCTTTCTTTCTTTCTTTCTTTCTTTCTTCTTTCTTTCTTTCTTTCTTTCTTTCTTTCTTTCTTTCTTTCTTTCTTTCTTTCTTTCTTTCTTTCTTTCTTTCTCTCTCTCTCTCTCTCTCTCTCTCTCCTCTCTCTCTCTCTTTCTTTCTCTTCTTTCTTTCTTCCTCTTCTTCTCCTTTTCCCCCCTTTCCCTTCTCCTTCTCCTTCCCTCCTCCTCCTCCTCCTCCTCCTCCTCCTCCTCCTCCTCCTCCTCCTCCTCTCTCCTTCTTCTCCTCCTTCTCCTTCTCCTTCTTTTTTAGAATTTCTACACAAATGATTTCACCTCCTTCTGACTCATTCTAGTGCCTTTTCTTTAATTAATTGAGGTTATTTCCTTGTATACATTGATGTATACGTTGCAGTTGTTTTCAAAGAGCCTAAGATCCATCTCTGACACTTAACTCCTTGTCTTACCTTGGACATAATGTTGAATCCCTCAGAATTTTAACTCCTCTGGTGATAAAATGAGTACAATAGTGACCATTCTGCCCACTTGACTTGGTTCTTATGGGGATCAATAAATCACTATATGTGGAAACACTGTTATGGTAAA
>NW_026526843.1:125795382-125825382 GCF_024362965.1 Panthera pardus
ACCGTTCTCTTCCCATCTTCAGCAATTCACTTCCTAAGTACTACAGAAGAGCACTCACGCCTACGTTGGTTTTGTACACATGTAGGTGAAGGATTTACTCTTCTCTATATATACAGGAAGAGGGAACAGTTATTAAAATTTTATAATTTGTGGAAGGATAAAGAACTAGAGAGTGTAAAAGGAATCTGCCTTTTCTAATGGGAACATGTCTGCCTATAGCTAAGAATACGGAGTAGGATCTCTAATTACCTTTATCACAGCAAACTCCCAAGATCCAGGAATACAGGGCAACTCATGAAATAAATCCTGATCTGGGGTGAGGTTTTTTTTTTGTTTTTTGTTTTTTTTCATTAGAAGACTTAAATTTAGATCAATTTTTTTTTCTTTTTTTTTTAAATTTTATTTTGTATTTTTTAAAATTTACATCCAAATTAGTTAGCATGTAGTGCAACAATGATTTCAGGAGTGCCCCTTACCCATTTAGTCCATCCCCCCTCCCACAATCCCTCCAGCAGCCCTCAGTTTGTTCTCCATATTTATGAGTCTCTTCTATTTTGTCCATCTCCCTGTTTTTATATTATCTTATATTATTTTTATATTATTTTTGTTTCCCTTCCCTTATGTTCATCTGTTTTGTCTCTGAAAGTCCTCATAAGAGTGAAGTCATATGATTTTTATCTTTCTCTGACTAATTTCACTTAGCATAATACCCTCCAGTTCCATCCATGTAGTTGCAAATGCCAAGATTTCATTCTTTTTGATTGCCATATATACATATATACACACACACACATATGTATACATATATGTATGTATATATGTATATGTAAATATGTATATACATATATGTGTACATGTATACATATATATGTATGTATATGTGTATATATATGTATATATGTACATATATATATACACACACGGAATGGGAAAACTGGACAGCAACAGGCAGAAGAATGAACCTGGACCGTGTTCTTACCATATATATATATGTATGTATGTATGTATATATATATATATATATATATATATATATATATGTACATATATATATATGGTATATATGTGTGTATATATATATATATATATATATATATATATAAATGTATATATGTATATATGTATATGTGTGTGTGTGTATGTGTGTGTGTGTGTGTGTGTGTGTGTGTGTGTATACACACACACACCACATATACCACATCTTCCTTATCCATTCATCCATCCATGGACATTTGGGCTCTTTCCGTACTTTGGCTATTGTTGATAGTGCTGCTATGAACATGGGGGTGCATGTGTCCCTTCGAAACAGCACACCTGTATCCCGTGGATAAATGCCTAGTAGTGCAATCGCTGGGTCATAGGGTAGTTCTATTTTTAGTTTTTTGAGGAACCTCCATACTGTTTTCCAGAGTGGCTGCACCAGCTTGCATTGCCACCAACAATGCAAAAGAGATCCTCTTTCTCCGCATCCTCGCCAACATCTGTTGTTGCCTGAGTTGTTAATGTTAGCCATTCTGACAGGTGTAAGGTGGTATCTCATTGTGGCTTATCAGGTTATTTCCCTGGTGATGAGTGACGTTGAGCATTTTTCATGTGTCGCTTGGCCATCCGGACGTCTTCCTTGGAGAAGTGTCTATTCATGTCTTTTGCCTGTTTCTTCACTGGATTATTTGTTTTTTGGGTGTTGAGTTTGGTAAGGTCTTTATAGATTTTGGATACTAACCCTTTATCTGATATGTCATTTGCAAATATCTTCTCCCATTCTGTTGGTTGCCTTTTAGTTTTGCTGATTGTTTCCTTCGCTGTGCAGAAGCTTTTTATTTTGATGAGGTCCCAGTAGTTCGTTTTTGCTTTTGTTTCCCTTGCCTCCAGAGACGTGTTGAGTAAGAAGTTGCTGCGGGCAAGATCAAAGAGGTTTTTGCCTGCTTTCTCCTCAAGGAATTTGATGGCTTCCTGTCTTACATTGAGGCCTTTCACCCACCTTGAGCTTATTTTTGTGTATGGGGTAAGAAAGTGGTGCAGGTTCATTCTTCTGCATGTCGCTGTCCAGTTTTCCCAGCACCACTTGCTGAAGAGACTGTCTTCATTCCATTGGATATTCTTTGCTGCTTTGTCAAAGATTAGTTGGCCACACGTTTGTGGATCCATTTCTGGGTTCTCTATTCTGTTCCATTGATCTGAGTGTCTGTTCTTGTGCCAGTACCATACTGTCTTGATGATTATAGCTTTGAAGTCTGGGATTGTGATGCCTCCTGCTTTGGTTTTCTTTTTCAAGATTGCTTTGGCTCTTTGGGGTCTTTTCTGGTTCCATACAAATTTTAAGGTTATTTGTTCCAGCTCTGTGAAGAATGCTGGTGTCACTTTGATAGGGATCGCGTTGAATATGTAGATTGCTTTGGGTAGTATCGACATTTCAACAATATTTGTTCTTCCTATCCAGGAGCATGGAATCTTTTTCCATTTCTTTGTGTCTTCTTCAATTTCTTTCATGAGCTTTCTGTAGTTTTCAGTGTATAGATTTTTCACCTCTTTGGTTCGGTATTTTATGGGTTTTTTTGTGCAACTGTAAATGGGATCGATTCCTTGATTTCTCTTTCTGTTGCTTCATTGTTGGTGTATAGGAATGCAACCGATTTCTGTGCATTGATTTTATATCCTGCAACTTCGCCTAATTCATGAATCAGTTCTGGCAGTTTTCTGGTGGAATCTTTTGGCTTTTCCGTGTAGAGTGTCATGTCATCCGCGAAGGGTGAAAGTTTGCCCTCCTCCTGGCCGCTTTGGATGCCTTTTGTTTCTTTGTGTTGTCTGATTGCAGAGCCTAAGAAGAGTTCCAACACTATGTTGAATAACAGTGGCGAGAGTGGACATCCCTGTCTTTTTCCTGACCTTAGGGGGAAAGCTCTCAGTTTTTCCCCATTGAGGATGATAGTAGCATTGGGTCGTTCATATATGGCTTTTATCATCTCGAGGTATGCTCCTTCTATCCCTACTCTCTTGAGGGTTTTTATCAAGAAAGGATGCCGTATTTTGTCAAATGTTGTCTCTGCCTCTCTTGAAAGGATCATATGGTTCTTGTCCTTTCTTTTCTTGACGTGATGAATCACATTAATTGTTTTGCAGATATTGAACCAGCCCTGCGTGCCAGGTGTAAATACCACTTGGTCATGGAGGGTAATTTTTTCATGTATTGTTGGAGCCGGTTGGCTAATATCTGGGTGAGGATTTTTGCATCCATGTTCATCAGGGAAATTGGTCCGTAGTTCTCCTTTTTAGTGGGGTCTCTGTCTGGTTTTGGAATCAAGGTAATGCTGGCTTCATAGAAAGACTTTGGAAGTTTTTCTTCCGTTTCTATTTTTTGGAACAGTTTCAAGAGAATAGGTGTTAACTCTCCCTTTAAATATTTGGGAGAATTCCCCTGGAAAGCCTTCTGGCCCGGGACTCTTGTTTTTTGGCAGACTTTTGATTACTAATTCGATTTCCTTACTGGCTATGGGTCTGTTCATATTTTCTATTTCTTCCTGTTTCAGTGTTGGTAGTGTAAATGTTTCTAGGAATTTGCCCAATTCTTCCAGATTACCCATTTTATTGGCATATAATTGCTCATAATATTCTCTTATTATTGTTTTTATATCTGCTGTGTTGGTTGTGATCTCTCCTCTTTCATTCTTGATTTTATTTATTTGGTCCTTTCCTTTTTCTTCTTGATCAAACTGACGAGTCGTTTATCCATTTTGTTAATTCTTTCAAAGAACCAGCTTTTGGTTTCATTGATCTGTTCTACTGGTTTTTTGGTTTTGATAGCATTGATTGCTGCTCTGATCTTTATTATTTCCTGTCTTCTGATGCTTTGGGGTTTTATTTGCTGTTCTTTTCCCAGCTCCTTTAGGCGTAAGGTTAGGTTAGGTATCGGAGATCCTTCTTGCTTCCTTAGGAAGGCCTGGATTGCTGTATACTTTCCTCTTATGACCGCCTTTGCTGCGCCCGCCCCAGGGGTTTTGGGTTGTGGTGTTATCATTTTCATTGACTTCCATATACTTACATTAATTTCCTCTTTAACTGCTTGGTTAGCCCATTCATTCTTTAGTAGGTTGTTCTTCAGTCTCCAAGTATTTGTTACCTTTCCAATTGTTTTCTTGTGGTTGATTTCCAGTTTCATAGCATTGTGGTCTGAACATACGCACGGTATGATCTCGGTCTTTTTGTACTTCCTTAGGGCTGATTTGTGTCCCAGTATATGGTCTATCCTGGAGAACGTTCCACGTGCACTGGCGAAGAACGTATATTTTGCTGCTTTAGGATGAAATGTTCTGAATGTATCTGTGAAGTCTATCTGGTCCAGTGTGTCATTCAAAGCCATTGTTTCCTTGTTGATTTTTTTATTAGATGATCTGTCCATTGCTGTGAGTGGTGTGTTTAAGTCTCCTACTATTATGGTATAAATGTCAATGAGTTTTTCATGTTTGTGATTAATTGATGTAAATATTAGGGTGCTGCCACATTTGGCACATAAATGTTTACAATTGTTAGGTCTTCTTGGCCTATAGACCCCTTTATTATGATATAATGCCCTTCTGCATTTCTTGATACAGTCTTTATTTTAAAGTCTAGATTGTCTGATAGAAGTATGGCTACTCTGGCTTTCTTTTGTTGTCTTTTGCATGACAGATGGTTCTCCACCCCCTTATATTCAATATGAAGATGACTTTAGGTCTCAAGTGGGTCTCTTGTAAACAGCATATAGATGGATCTTGTTTTTCTTATCCATTCTCTTACCCTGTGTCTTTTGATTGGAGCATTGAGTCCATTGGAGCAGAGTTCAGAGTGAATACTGAAAGATGTGAATTTATTGCCATTATGATCCTTGTAGAGTTGGAGTTTCTGGTGTTCTCTGGACCTTTCTAATCTTTGGTTGCTTTTGGTATTTCTTTATTGATATAAATTTGTTTATTTATATATATATATACATATATACACATACATATATACACATACACATGTATATATATATACATATAGATATATATCTTTGGGGGTTTTTTTCCCATCTTTTCTCCCCTCAGCGAGTCTCCCTTAAAATTTCTTGCAGGGCTGGTTTAGTGGTCGCAGACTGCTTTAATTTATGTTGGTCTGGGAAACTTTTTCTCTCTCCTTCAATTTTGAATGACAGCCTTGCTGGATAAAGAATTTTTGGCTGCATATTTTTCTGATTCAGCACACTGAATGTATCCTGCCACTCCTTTCTGGCCTGCCATGTTTCTGTGGACAGTTGTGCTGCAAATCTGATGTGTCTTCCCTTGTAGGTAAGGGACTTTTTTCCCTTGCTGCTTTCATGATTCTCTCCTTGCCTGAGTGCTTTGTGAATTTGACTATGATATGCCTCGTTGAGGGTCAGTTTTTGTTGAATCTAACGGGGGTCCTCTGTGCTACCTAGATTTTGATGTCTGTGTCTTTCCCCAAGTTAGGAAAGTTTTCCGCTCTGATTTGCTCACAAAACCCTTCTACCCCTATTTCTCTCTCTTCCTCTTCTGGGACCCCTATGATTCTGATGTTGTTCCTTTTTAATGAGTCACTGATTTCTCTAATTCTTAAATTGTGCTCTTTTGCCTTAATCTCCCTCTTTTTTTCTGCTTTGTTATTCTATATAAGTTTGTCCTCTATATCGCTGATTCTCTGTTCTGCCTCGTCCGTCCTTGCCACCGCTGCATCCATCTGTGATTGCAGCTCAGTTATAGCATTTTTAATTTCATTCTGGCTATTTTTTACTTCTTTTATCTCTGCAGAAAGGGATTCTAATCTATTTTTGACTCCAACTAGTATTCTTATTATTGTGATTCTAAATTCTGGTTCAGACACCTTGGTTGTATCTGTGTTGGTTAAATCCCTGGCTGTCATCTCTTTGTGCTCTTTCTTTTGGGGTGAATTCCTTTCGCGACTTTTCGCTTACCAAGTTCACTTCTCCACTCTGCATACCTGCTGAATTCTGTGGTTCAGGTTGTGTGGATTGTTGTGTTAATCCTCCAATCAGTTTTCTAGGTGTGTAGGATGGTTTAGTGTTGGTCTGGCTGTATTTCATGGACGCAAGACACACAAAAAGCTTCCATGGTGTTCCACCATATTGGCTCCTCCCACCCCCAAATTTAGATTTAATAAAACTGGATTTCCCCCTACTTATTTCAGTTTAACATTTTGACCAGGCTGATAGTTGTTTGGGTAAATGTCTTTTGATACTTGTTTCCTGGGAAGAATTGAAAGTAAGCTTTTTTCAAATTTTTTTTTTATTAAAAAAATTTTTTAGTGTTTTATTTATTGTCAAGAGAGACAGAGAGTGCAAACTGGTGAGGGAGCAGAGGGAGAGGGACACAGAGAATCCAAAACAGGCTCCAGGCTCTGAGCTGTCAGCACAGAGCCTGACACAGAGCCTGAGCTCACAGACTGTGAGATCATAAGCGGAGCAGAAGTTGGATGCTTAACTGACTGAGTCATGCAGGAGTCCCAAAAGTAAGCTTTTAAAATAAAGATTACATTTGTCCCTTGACCTCCAGGAAATGGAAGGTTGACTCAGAAAGGAAGCTGCTATATGGGCCATCCCTCTTCATACTCATCTAGGATGATGCCCTACCAAACCAATGAGGAGAACAGTTGGAAAAATAATGAGGCAGCATCTACTGTATGGAGAAGAACCATACTTGTATTTTGGGTAGTAAGGTCTGCAAAGTCAAAGAACACTTAACTTTGTAGCGGTCAGTTTGTTTCTCCCTGATTAATCTACTAAGGAAATATGCTTTTAAATCAGAGATGTTTGGTCATAGATGAAGAGAAGGGATTGTTAGTGAGAAGCAACAATTGGGGCATCTTTACAGGAACCCACATAGTAGCAACAATTTTAAAGCACTCAGTGTAGAAGTTTATTCTATACCAGTAACATAAGTTATTTTGGATAATAAGGAAGAAAATATGCAGCAGGCACAAGAAGAGGAAGAACATCGTAGAGAAGCAACTGCACGTTTCCAGTTTACTTTAAGTGAAATTCAAGCACAGCTGGAACAACATGACATACACAATGCCAAACTGCGCCAAGAAAACACTGAACTAGGAGAGAAGCTGAAGAAGCTCATTGAGCAGTATGCACTGAGAGAGGAGGTAAAAGTGTTTTGTTCAGTGACACAGGATCTTGTTACTATGAAAACCTTTTCACCATTACTGAAGACTATTGTCACAGGACATTATTTTAGAGCTTTTATGTATGCATAGTAGCAAACAGTCAGGAATTTATTAGGAAAATGTTAGACACAGTGTAAACTAAAAGACTGATTGGGATCATCACTGATTGACCCAGGGATCTGTGGATTTGGATATGTGAGGTATATCAAGTGGTACTTGTTTTCCATGTGATACTGGAAGATAGCAATTTTAGTAAACAGACTGTTTTTTTCCATATCCAGTCAAAGAGTAAATAAATATTTGGTGCCCAAATATCCAATATCTCTGACTTCCATGATAATCTATCATAAATCTATGATAATACAATCTATAGTACCATTGCATTTTACATAGTATAACTTTTGGCGGGGAGAGAAACTTCTTTTAACTAAACACCCACCCTTCTTGGTTGCCACAGACACAGTGAAGTTAAGGTGAGTGTACAGTGAATCATTTATGCCTGCAGAACCCGATCACTGCAGTTATTTTACAAGCTAGTCTGGAAGTTCTGTGATGTCTACCTTAAACGGAAATTGGTGATAGCATGCTCATTAGTTTTCCTTACTTTCTGAGCTCAAGTGTATAGGCTAAGAGCTTTGGGTTTTCCAAAGGGCACATTCCTCTGCCTTTGTTATATTTTAAGGGTAGTAAAATGTTCAATTATGTGTGTTGAACTCCTTACATAAGTATATTTAAACTGCTAATTAGAAAAGATTGGTGACAATTAAAAATGGTTAAAATGATAAATTTTTAAATGGTATATTTTACTACCAGAAAAAGCCCCCAAATGAAGCGAACAACAATGGCTATGTAATTTATCCAGTTTCAATTCAAAGTTTAGGTTGTTTTAATTTACAGTTTTACTTACATCCTTTGAAAACAGTTTAAAGATTTTGAGCATTTTTCTAACCATTCTCCTTATCTTTTAACAGCAAATCTGTGTTTCAAGCAAATCCAAGATGTCATATTATTTCAGCCAGCATTATTTGAATGCATATCTTGAAAAGACAAGACTCTTTTGAAGCAGAATCACAGTACCATTTTCATACCAAAATATTTATCAGTAATTACTTTCCCAACCACTTCATCATTGCTCACATTTTTCTATTCCCCAACCCCCTTTTGAAAATTCTTTGAATCAGGTCAAAAAGGTTTATACATTTCATTGGATGTTACGTCTCAAGTCTTTTTTTTCACATATAGGTTTCTGTCTCTGTATTTCCTCCTTGCAGGGCATTTATTGAAGTAAATTTTGTGAGGCATATAGAGTGGATTTACTTTTCACTAAATTTGTTTCATAAAGCCCTCGTTTTCTTACTTTGTTTTCATTTTGTTGTTGCAACAAATGACACCCGACTTCATTATTAAAGTGACAAATTTTCAAAGTGTATATTCAAGTTACATTACCTGTGAGCCTTGTTTGTGTTAGGTATTACAGAAGTGTTTCCTGTGGGGAGAGGGGTGGTGGTGGTGGTGTTGAGCATATAATTTAATGATCTAATATGCAGTCAAAGACAAAAATGTAACCACTCCTCAAAACTTAATTAGATTATATATTATTAACTACCATTTCTTCCTATCACATGGAATATGGAAACTAAAAAGTTTTAATGTTTTTCCATCAGAGAAGGATGTTCTGATGACTTTATTTTACAGAAATACTACTTAACAATTTACTTTGGATTTGACAGTAACCTCTTTTCTTACCAAGGGTCTAGTATGTTCTAGACACCAAGCACGTTAAATATATTAACCACTTTATTGATTTTTACAAACACTTTAGGAGGTACATGTGGGGTTGTCCATGTTTAAGGATAAGGAAACTGAGATTCGTCAAAGGGCAGAATTTGTCCAGGGCCATCCACTAAGCCTAGATTTGACCCCCGGCCATTCATACCATTATATTATACTACTGTCTGTACTGAGAAATTTGGGAAAATTTAATTACAAGAAAATAATACCCAGGAATTGTGTGTGTGATGAATGGTTTCAAGTTTGATCTCTTTACCCATCTTTTTTTTTTCTTAATAGTTTAAGCCTAATTTTCAATGTAGAGCAGAAACAGGCAACACAAAGCTGTTGATTGGGTTGGATGGACTCAGGTTAGGGGCTAGAGGGAATCATGTCTGCAAGTGCAGAGTGGTTTGCAAGGTGATGTGAGTAGATGCTTTTGTGTGTATGAGCACAGAAAGCTCCAACGTAATTAGTTATGGTGGTATGAGCAGGAATAACAGGCAAGTAAGTTATTGTAACTTGTGTTGTATCTCCTAACCTATGTATACCCTTTTTCACTAAGTGATAGAAGAAATTTTATATTTTCTATAGCATATTAATAAAGTGTTCAAACATAAGGAACTGCAGCAACAGCTTGTGGATGCCAAGCTTCAGCAAACAACAGAGCTCATAGAGGAAGCTGATGAAAAACACCAAAGAGAAAGAGAATTTGTAAGTTCTGTGTCCTAAAAACATTATTGCCATAATTGTAGACAAAATGATTTAAAACACTTAAATTCATTCAATATTTACATAGAAATGGGGATGAAATTTGTTTTTTTAATATCAAGATGTTAGAATGCATTCAACTTTCCTGGTAAAACTTTCTTATAAAACAGACTTGGAATATTAGACCAAGTTAGTGGAAAGATATGAACATGGTGATTTTATCCTGTGTACAATATTATCTTGATTTTTAGGTAATGATCACCAGATTCAGGAATGTGGCAGATACTGGCAAATTAGGCCTCCACGGCTACAGGCAATTAAATTTCATACCAAGTTCACCGAACCTGGGTCTCCTAGAGCCTGGTACATTTTCTCTTAAATAAGTAACTTGAAAATAGGCACACTGTATTTCACTCATCTGGTATAATTTCCCAGTAAACTTTGCAGAATTTTCTATTTCCTTAATCGTGCATCATGGGTAAGTACTCATGTTATTTTTCCTGTCAATAATTGGTGAACATAGTGGAATATCATGATTAAGACATGCAAATCAAACTCTATATGCTTAAGTTAAATAAGCATATATTTATGGACTGTTCCATTCAGCATTTTACATTTTATTTTAGTGATCTAGATGCTGAGGTAATCATGGTATGGACCACTCAGGAACTGAATGGTGAGGAAATGAACAATGCATACTAATAAGTGTGAGTCTAGGATTTAGAGAGATGGATTTTGCAAAGTATAGACTTTAGTGCAACCCAACAGTGACATTTGATGTATAATTGAAGGAACTGTTTCATTTCCAACATGGAGTAAAAAGTGCGTGCATGTGTATGTGCATACATAGATACATATACATAAACATGCACATACATACATGTATTACATGTATATATTTTCTTGTTGGTTTGAAAACCTTTAAGACTTATTTGCCCCATGTATGACATTTTTATGTCAGTATTCAAAAACAATTTCACAACTGCCTACTGTACAACTTCACTATATAATTTTCTTGAAAGCGCAGGTGTGAAAACCAGACCCTCCTCTTCCCCATTTGAAAAAAAGTAATCTGAAGCCTAATCTGTTTCACTGCTTTGCTCTCTCTATATGCTTTCTAAACTGGCTCATCTTGCCTCTCATGGTGTTAGCAACATTACCACCTTGATAATATCAAGATTTCCATCCCTGTTTTGTGTGTCTGAGGTTACATGCCTGATTTCTCCTACTATTTGACCGTGAGTTTTATAAACCTTAGTATGCCTCCAGGGTACTTTTTTTCCTTAAGCAGTTTAAAGATTTTTCCCACAGTCCTAAGTGTTAACAAGTGCTGTAGATCAAAGATGGAAGTACTTGACAATTTGGTATAATAGGATGTTTGACCTGTGATTGTTGCTAAAATAGAGGAAACACTAAGCCTAAATAAGTATCTGGTCATTTGACATTTTAGTCATATGTGTAATTACTATTAGTATTTTCCCAGAATGTTTCTGTTTTCTAGTTATTAAAAGAAGCAACAGAATCGAGGCACAGATATGAAGAAATGAAACGGGAGGAAGCACAATTAAAAGAGCAGGTAACTTTACAACAGGGGATAGTAGAATTTATGAATCTTCTTGTTCCCAGTGAATGCCAGCTAGAACTGAAAACTAGGTCTTTTGACCTCTTAGAATGTTCCTCTTATGGTAACTAACTCATCATGAGTTGACTAGGACTTCTCTCAAATCAGCACCGTGAGTCTTGTGTCCTCCAAAACCCCTTAGTCCCTAGCAAATCTGGAGGGCTAGTGAGCCTGTTTTCAGTGTCTCCTTTCTACTATTCTAGATATTTTCTCCTGTGTCTTTTAAAGTTTGTTCCATGAGGAAAGTAAAACAGGGAGAAAATACATATTTTGTTGTATGTGTAGTTTTTAAAATCTTCATCTGCTTACAGATGTGTGTGTGTGTAGTGTTTGTTTCTTTGTTTATTTTTAATATAATTTATTGTCAGCTTGGCTAACATACAGTATAGACAGTGTGTTCTTGGTTTTGGAAGTAGATTCCTGTGATTCATCATTCATTGCTTAAATACACACCTAGTGCTCATCCCAACAAGCACCCTCCTCAATGCCCATCACCCATTTTCCCCTCTCCCCTGCTCCATCAACCCTCAGTTTGTTCTCTGTATTTCAGAGTTTCTTATGATGTGCCTCCCTGCCTCTCTGTTTGTAACTCTTTTTTTCCCATACCTTTCCCCCATGGTCTTCTGTTAAGTTCCTCAAGTTCCACATGAGTGAAAACATACGATATCTGTCTTTCTGACTGATTTATTTCACTTAGCATAAAACCCTTCAGTTCCACCCATGTTGCTGCAAATGGCAGGATTTCATTCTTAGTACCAAGTAGTATTCAGATGTATATATAAACTACAATTTCTTTATCCATGCATCAGTTGATGGACATTTAGGCTCTTTCCATGATTTGGCTATTGTTGAAAGTGCTGCTATAAACATTGGGGTACAAGTGCCCCTATGCCTCAGCCCTCCTGTATCACTTGGGGCAATTCCTAGCAGTGCTATTGCTGGGTCAGAGGACAGTTCTATCCTTAGTTTTTTGAGGAACCTCCACACTATTTTCCAGAGTGGCTGCAGCAGTTTGCATTCCCACCAACAGTGCAAGAGGGTTTCCTTTTCTCCACATCATCGCCAGCATCTGTAGTCTCCTGATTTGTTCATTGTAGCTATTCTGACTGGCGTGAGGTGGTACCTCAGTGTGGTTTTGATTTGTATTTGCCTGATGAGGAGTGATGTTGAGCATCTTTTCATGTGTCTGTTAGCCATCTGGATATCTTTTTTGGAAAAGTGTCCAACAATAGTCATGTCTTCTGCCCATTTCTTTACTGGATTATTTGTTTTTTGGGTGTTGAGTTTCGTAAGTTCTTTATAGATTTTGGATACTAACCCTTTGCATGTGTGTTTTTTCAGTGAAAATTGAGATTCTTTGTTTTTGAGTTCAGCCTTATGTTGTCCTATTTCAGTCTCCTATATGGTTGCTTTGTGTGGAGTAAAGGAAGCAGATACTACATCTCACTTCAAGAAAAGACAGAGGAAATATTGTGCCTCCCTCTCTGAAAGTTTACTAATATCTACCTGTATTTTTATAGACAGGAGCAATTAGGTATTTATCCATATAATTTATTCTTTTAGTTAACCAGGGTTACATTCTCTTGAAAAACATGTCACTTGTTGAAAACTTTATTATGGAATGTTTAACATAATGATTCTCTTAATTAGTCCTAAAATTCACTAATATATTAAGACTGCACATGTCTTCATGAGCAACCAACCCTTCAGAGTCCTCTTTATGTCTTTGGGAACAGTTTTTAGTGGGTTATCAGTGATAAAACTAGCCTAACTTACAGTGAAAATTGGAGAAAAGTCAAATATGAGAAGGCTTTTGAGCTTTCCAACGTAAGTTATGACCAAGTGGGCTTGCTTCTAGAAACTTTAAACCTGTTACTTATTAGCCCTGTAAGGACACTCAGAGGTGCATGTAACTGGAGAAAAGAATTGACGTGGAGAAGGTGTACAAAGTCTATAAACAGCTTTGGAAGATGTTCATTAATTGTGGGGGGGGTGGTCATTGACTATTTCTCGAGTGCAAGTTGCCAGGAGGCTGCCTTACCAAGCTCCCAGGCATCTCGGAATCTGTTGGATTGTTCTCATTGCAGCTTCTTTTGTCTGTGATCTCTGAAACCCTGGGCCATGTTGCCTGATCATTAGTTTCTTCCTTTGCTACCACATCTCCCTTTCCAAAGTCCGTAAATGTGGCTGTCCTTGGTCTCATTCTATGCTGTTACCATGTCAGTTTCCACCATTTATTGAGGATAGATTCTAATTGGTGTGTACTGACATACTGTTCTGTAATCCAGGCATGTGCCATGTAAGGCCAGGTGTGATGGTAGTTGTCGCTTACTAGCCACCTACTGTGGGCCAGCGTTGAGCACTCAGATGGGACAGTCTGCCTGGACCATGCCTAGACTGCCGTTAACTTCTAATGCCTCTCAAGTGCCCAGACTGCTCCCTTTGTCTCCCTAAGCAGCACCATTGCTCCATCTCTAGGTCATTGGCCCTGCCAGTAGGGACTCTTCCACACACTGCTTATAATGGAGGCCTCTTGAACTTGCTCCTGAGTTTGTATTCAGCCAGGCCCTTGCCTTCCTGTTTCTGTGGGCATGATTTGGTCATCCTGTATTTACTTTGTCTATCCTTTAGCCTTAACGTGTTTTTCCCCATATGGCCCATGCCACAAGATTACTGGGTAGACTGGGTCCATCATACTCTTTCCTATCCCTTTCCCATTCTTTTCATGTGGTTCTGTTTAATAGTCCTCAGATAGTACTGGTGCAAATGGAAAGGTAATTTGTGCTATTTCTTGGCATCTGATTGTCTTTCATTCTTTTTTGCTTTTCTTGGGCAAAACACTGTATTGCACAGAAATACAGAGCAAAGAGGCATGCTCTTTCCTCATCCTGAGCATAGTGTAGGTATGTGTTGTAGTACTGTTACATATAATATGTATATGTACACATATGTACACATATATATGTATAATATTGTGTAGGTATGTGTTGTACTACTGTTACATATAATATGTATATGTACACATATGTACACATATATATGTATAATATACATATATATATGTACACACACACATATATATATATATTATATGTTTATAAATGTATAAATACATTTATATTTAGCGATGGTCTCCAAAGGGATTCCCCCACCCCAATGTGCATGAACCAATTCAGCCCAACCTCAAGCCTAACTCAGCATTCACCCATGTAAACGTTTCTGTTCTGCCCACTGCTAGGAGAGCTCCTCCTTCCCTTCCCCCAACTCCCTTCTGTGACTCAGAATTCTGAGTTCTGAATGTGACTCAGCATTCTGTGTTCTCTTTGTGCTGCTCAGTTAGCATTATCTTCCTAGATAAAATGAAAAATAATAATTTTTAAAAAGTTCCTTGAAGGTGGGAATTAAAAGAAAAATTGGTGTCTCTACATGAATTTAGCTTTCCTTTTTCTCACCTATACTCTCACTAAATTCTTTGTCCTCCATCCAAACCATTTTCAACTTGTTTTCTTTTCCTGCCTATATTAAGGAAATATTTAGCCTTGATACCAAGCTAAGAACGATGCAAGCTAGTGATCTTTTTCCAAGAATAGTTTTTCAAATGTGAGGACAGGGGATGCTGCATAAAATGGTACATTTATATGAAATTTATAGTTATATGAAATGTTTAGTTTTTATTACAGTTCATGGAGTACAGATCCTTAACATTTGAGTGTTTTAAACATTTGCAGTTAGATTAAAACAACAAGATTTCCATAAGTTTCAGAGCATTTCAGTGGGTTAGCAAGAATTTAAGCCACGTATTACGTGTGCCCAAAGGTTTGCTGATGCATTTCTTCTTCTTTGTAGCACATGTAATAAGTGACTAATGTTTAGCCACATTGTGTTCCTTTGCAAGTCTTTGGGATTCTAAATGACTGATCTGGAACTCAGAATGTTTGATACCTTCTCTATTTCTTTCTCTCTTGCTCGCTCTCTCTCTCTCTCCTTTCTTCCTTCCTTCCCTCCTTTTCTTCCTTCCTCTTTCCCTTCCTTCCTTCCTCCCTCCCTCCCTTTCTCCCTCCCTTCCTTCCTCCCTCCCTGCCTTCCTCCCTCCCTCCCTGCCTTCTTCCCTCCCTCCTTATCTTTCTTTCTCTCTCCCTCTTTCCCTCCCTCTCTTCCTCCCTTTTTTTTTTCTTTTGTTTTTTTTTTTCTGTTCTTTTCTGTTTTCTTTTTTCTTGTAGCTTTCTCTTTATATGGATAAGTTTGAAGAATTCCAGACTACCATGGCAAAAAGCAATGAACTCTTCACAACCTTCAGGCAGGAAATGGAAAAGGTATTTACATGAGTTTAGTAGAGTATTAGCATGAAGTTTGTATGTCTTAATTTTAAGCATAATAATGACTTGGATGAGTTTATATTGAATGAATGTAATATTTTTGTTTCCTGATCTTCACCTGGCATATGCAGGCATTTTGCCCTGAACTTACCCCAAGTTGCTCAGGATATTGATACTCTCAAAATTCTATCATCATTGATGATAATTCTTTTATTAAAGATAACGTGTTGTTAGAAATAGATTTTCTTTTAAAAGATCACCTCTGATGATCCCTGACCAGTTCTTTCACAAGCATTATGTAAATTATATTTTAAAAATGGAGGCCAAGGGAAGTGATGATATATTTTTGGTTGGAATAGATTAGTTCTGAGGATCTAGTTATGCTGAATGTATTTTTACACTTCTAATATTCATCTTTATACATGCAATATACGGGGACACACATCCTTATATAATTTTAAAATACTGCCAAAATTCACTGTAGAAAATGTTTGGCATTATTTCAGCTCAGAATATGGGCTAAGTGTCAATTTTAGAGTACTGTTACCTGCTTCTAACCCAGATAACAAAGAACCATCTTAGTATGTGAGGCTGAGTTCAGTTATTGCGTTGTATAACCTCTTTGGGGCAAGCTATTAGGATGGAATTTCCCTTTCTAAAAGTGGGATTTAAAAAGAAAGCATGGTCAGTAGACAAATAACAATGCTGGATTGTTACTAGAATTTACACAGTGGTTGAGAGCACATGCTCATTAGTCAGATTTCGTGGATTAATAATCCTGGGCAGTCATTTATGGTAGCCCTTGGACAAGTTTAACTTTTCTGTTCCTTCATTGTTAAAAATGGGAATAACAAAAGTATCTTCTGTACTTCAGACACTGCTTAGCCATGTTAAATTAAGTACTCCAGGTACCACCATCAGGGAGTTTTACACCCAAGTAGCGTGTACAATTCAGTGAGCAGCAGGTGTTGTGCCTACGAGTCTTTTCAGCTGAGTGCTCCAGTGGAAGGGAAGTTGTTCTGTCTTCACAGAGGTGTTAGCTGTACTGTACCACTTGAGCATCACAAGGCAGAGCAGCTTAAGATGGGGACTCCCTGGAACACATTCCTCTCTGCTGGCGACTGTAGAGATCACAGTTGTCAGCAGTGAAGTCTGATCTTCCATGAGCTCCTCCTACAGCCTTGTCCCACTCTGGGACTTTGGTGGGGAATTAACTGTGGCATGGGGTATTGGCTCTGCCTTATCCTAGTTTCCCTTCACAGTGCATGACACAGTATATCTACTTGGGACAGTGCTTGATGTGCAGACCAGCAATAAAGGAATTTTGGAAAGATGGATGCTTGAGGGACATAATAACTGAATCTAATTCTGAATTTCTGAGAATTGGGATCCTGTCGCATTTATTAAGAACACTTGTTTTTACACCCATTTTATCTTTAATAAAAGCTGAAATAGGATAGTCTTGTCAGTTGTGAGGATGAATAAAGCTAAGGATTTAATAATTTTAATACCTTTCCTGATCACTTACCTAAATTATCTGGCCTCTACTTCTGATACTGATAGCATTTTAAATTCTTAATCTCCTTAGAAGCTGAGAACATGTTTTTGCAAAAATAAGATGAATTAGTTTAATGTACTGTCTCTACAGATAACTCAAGAACATAGACTTTTTTTTGCTATAGGATTTAGGAAGAAGGTGGTTCTCTCCCTCTAACTGAAATAGTTAGCAGTACAATCTGATGTGAAAGCATTCAGAGTGTGGTGGTATTTCAAGTTTCCATGTGCTGTTTCCTCTGAAATTGAGGAGATCAAATTTCTTCTTCTCATAATACGAAAACTCCTTCTACTTTGGTTCTTGCTGCTGCCACCACGATAAGGGCTTCTGTTAGCTCTGCTCACAATAGACAGGCATAACTGCTTTTAGCAAGACATACACAGCTAGCATCTAGTTGAGGATAGTGCACTGATGAGGGAAGGGAGGAACATTATACAATATTTGAGGGGTGGGTCAAGGAATGCAAATTAGAATTTAACTTTGCCATTGTGTTGATTCACAGATGACAAAGAAAATTAAAAAGCTGGAAAAAGAAATGATAATGTGGCGTACAAAATGGGAAAATAATAATAAAGTACTTCTGCAAATGGCCGAAGAGGTGAGAAGGTTTTACGTGAATGCATAGTGAATGCTCATTGATTTCAGTACTAGGGCAGGCTGGAACTTCCGGTTTGCTGAGTAACTACAGGTTTACTTACGTGGTCTCTTTCCTGTGGTAAGTTAGGTTCTCTTAGGTGAGGTATCAAACTTCTTTCCCAATTAATTAGCTCTGAGTTGTGATGTGGACACCTATAAATTGAAGTAGATTTTGCTGTCCACTATAGCAAACTTAGCTTATACAGACTAAGGCTTGTTAAACAGGATACTGTTCCCCATCAGAGCTTTTGATTCATTACATCAGAGGTGTGGCCTGAAGTTTTGCCTTTCTAAATGTGTCCAGGAAGTTCTCCTGTTGGTTCAGAAGGCACAACTTGAGAGTCACAGTTTTGCAGGGAAGACACCTTTATTCAGATTTCCCATGGAGAGAGCACAAACTTTTAACTCAGTTGCTTTCTACCTTGACTTGCTCATCTCCGAAAGGCAGCAAACTACTTTTTGTAAGGTTTGCTGCAAAGAAAGCTGAAGTAAGTGTATTCCATTTGCAATTACTAAATTTCTCAGGTTCATAAACTTCATGGGACTAGTTATAACATTTCATGAAAGAAAGTATTAGGGTTTCAAAATGGTGGAAAGGAAGAAAAATTGAAGAAAGAAGACTGTACTCTTATTTCTAGCATTTTAAATTAAAATAATTAATTTTATTTATTCTTTATTAAGTCAACATAAAATTAACTGAAAATCAAGATGTGCATTTTGGTTACTTTAAAGAAACATGACAAAAGAGTATTTAATTTTTTGCATTGTTCCAGAATGATTGTATTTTCAGCAGATGGTAAAAGGTAGTTGACAGTGTGGCACAGATTTCTTTTTTTTTCTTTTGTAGACAATAATGTACTCTGTATTTATATGTAGAGTGGTTACATGAATTCTCTCCTCTCCACCCCACCCCCCCCCCCCAACTCCCCAGAAAGCTGTGCATGATAAAGAGTACAAGGCCTTTCAAATAAAACTGGAACGGTTAGAGAAGCTGTGTAGAGCTCTTCAAATGGAAAGAAATGAGCTCAGTGAGAAGGTGGAAGCCCTCAAAGAGCAGGTCTCTGTAAATGCAGTGGATGTAGATTTAGCCACACCTGTGACACAGTCCTGCACTGGTGTTGTTTCTCAGAAGGAGCTGAAGACTTCTAGAAGAGCTCCAGGAGTGTACCTGGAGGCTAAGCTTCAGGGAGCAAATGAAACAAAACACAACTCCAAAGACCCTTTCTACATGATCTCTTCCAGGCACTGATTCAGTTGAATCAGATGAAGTGTGACCACTGTACTGAGTGATATTTTGTGTATCAGTTTTCTGTAGTTGTTACTATTAGTTTTGTGATGAAAATTTTCTTTTTCTATTATATATGTATTTTTAAAGAACTATTGGACTGTGTGGCACAGGAGGCTGCTTAGTTGTTTTGCATTGCTTTAATGTGTACAGTTTCCACAGCTGTATTACATACCTGCCTTACTAACCTTTTATTGGAATACATGTCTCATCCTTTCACTGTGTTCATTTGCCTTATCCCTGCCCCTTGTGTTATTATCATAATTAAATTGAGCGTTGTTTCAATGGTGGTTTCCCTATGTGAAACCTAAAACTAATTTAAACTCTCTATTCCACTAATATAAAAAAGAGAAAATATAAAGATGATTAGTTTTGTCTAGTAGCTCATTCAAATGCCAAGTGGAAAATAAAGCTCAAGTGTGGGATAGGAAACAAGTGTAGCATATTTGACATAGGTTCGATTTTTTGGTAATATTTTTTATCACTTGCAAATGAAGATGACTGTTAAGTCTTGTCTTGACTTTCTCAAGGTTATATGATTATGCGGTTGTCACTTGTAAACAAAATAGCATGTACACACAAGTCATTGGACAAATAGGTTTAATGCTTAAGTCACTAAAAATGGTTCTACTGCTTTGGTTTCAGCTTAGAACACATGTGTTTAAAGAAAAAAAAATTATCTAGATCTCTGCATTTACAATGGCAAAATTTCTGGGCTTTGTAATTTTGTTTGTTACTTTCCTTTGTTATTTCAGTGTTTGAAAGTTACTTTTATTTATATGTTCCTGTCACATCTATGACCTTAAATTGGTTGAAAATTGAAGATTACCTGATAGGTAAAACAGCCTGCAGTGTGAAGTATTTGCAAACTTTCACTACTGACCATGATAATCAAGGGACCAGAGAGTTAAGCAAAATAAATTTACATGAAATTTGACATCCTTAGTTAGTCTGCCAAAAGTAGCAAGTCCACACTTCACCGTTCAACAGTTTTTTAAAAGTGTCTCCATCAGCTACTAAATGGAACTGTTGGACCCACCACTTTGCGGGGGGGGGGGGGGGGGGGGGGGGATAAAGATTATGTGTCAGAACTACAATTCACCTTAAAATTAATTCTAGTGATCATATTTCACCAGAACAGTACAGCATGTAAGTTCTTAACATCTTATTAAGGTAGTTTTGTGGCCCCACATTTCTTTGTGATACTTACTTTGTGGGGAAGGCAAATCTTGGGCTGAAAGCAATGTGGTTCAGAGCATTTGCTCTGCTGTTTTGGATCTAATAGGTATATACTAGATATCATTGTGTGAAATGACATAAGACATGGAAAGCCTCTGGAATCTGGGAAGCATTTGCTTTCGTTTCAGAACTTTTCCTGTGGTTAACAAGGGGAAAAAGAACCTTATGGGAAGGACTCCCTTCCAAATGGCTCTGTAGTGAGTACTACCTACTGTATTCTGGAACAGGAGCCGTCAGACCATCTCTATCTTGACTAGGGCTGCTTTCATACTATAGCTATTATGTTGAGCAATTCTTATGTATTTACTGTCTGACCCTTTGTCAACCCTGTTAAAATACCCTGCAGCTGATCCAGGAAAAGCTTAAATGTTGCAATCAGTTAAAATATACTTGTTGCACCATTTTGTGGAACCTTCTGGAGTTGCACCATTTTGTGGAACCTTCTGGAGTTGTAAAATCAGTAGCATCATTGGAATCCACGGTGTAGAAAAAAACATGGCTCCACACAGACCATTTCATCTTCATATGTGTATGAATACATTTTGTGGCCCTAAGACCAATACGTTTAAATTATGTATAAACTGTCTTATCATACCGGGTTATCACAGCTCATTTCTCAGGTGTTACAAAAATATCTACCTCTTTCAAACTATAACTGAACATAGCCCAAAAAAGGACGCAGTGCTAAGTAAACTGCTTTATTTTCATAGCTAATATGTTTCACGAAAATACAAAATTGATGAAGAAGTCATATTTTGCTTTTCACGGTCATTTTGTAGAAATTTTTCACTAATGTGAGTCTTATTTTGTCTATGCTGTAAAGTTGAATAAATATGTGATGATTAATTTAACAGCCTCTGTATATCCTTTACACTGAATGTGACTTCTCTGGTCTGGTAACATTCAAGCTCGGAGATAATTGTAAATAGCTGACTTCTCAGGTTTTAAAACACAGCTAATTATTGTACAATTAAATGAGTATGGGATGGAGGAGATACCTTTTGATGTTGGTAACACAAATTTATTCCACCAGAGCACTGTAAGCACCACCCACCACCACCCCCATCCTACACAGTAAAGTAGGTGATTCTGGATGATGTCTAGTAGGTGTAACTTCTGGCAGGACTTTAAAAAACTGCAAGAATTGTGAATATCTCAGATCTTAGATCTTACGAAGGCACACTTGTATATAGAACTTTTTTTGTGTGTCCTTTTAATGAATTAGTTGTTGATAAGAAAAAGCACAGTTTACCGAATCCTATATAAGCAAGTGAGTGAGTGTTTTCTAGCTTAACAAGTTGGAAGAAAGCTAGTATTTGAGTACCTTAGGCACAAATTAAAAGATAAAAGTCAAGAATAACTTTGTGGAAAATGCCAGGAGTCTGGCCCTGTACTGAAACAACCAAATTTGAAAACTTTTTTGTCAAAGAACATTATCTAGTAAGTGGAAAGGTAATCTATAAAACAGGAGAAAATATTTCTAAATCATGTATCTGACAAAGGTATACTATTGAGAAGATACAAAGAACTCTTACAACTCAACAATAAAAAGACAAATTCAGTAGAAGGACTTGGATTCATAACCTTCCCCCAAACCCCTGTGTAACAGTTAGTTAAGCATATGCAGTGAAGCTCAACCTGGGTCATCTTTAGCAAAATGCAAGTCAAGATCAGGAGATACCACTTCAAACCCACTAGGGCCATGATAACACTAATAAACACTAAGCAAAATAAGGCGAGAATGTGGAGAACTTGAACTCCTGTAAATTGCTTAGGGGAATGTGAAATGGTGCAAATGCTGTGGAAAAGAATTTGGGTGCTTCCCAAGAAATTAAACAGGAAGTGAGTGACATCTCAAGACTGCAACATAGGTCATTCTGTTTTGTTCCCCTTCGCAAGAAGAACAAGACAGGGACAAGACACCACTGAGAGAATCCTAGAATATGCAGGCATCCTAGAATATGCAGGCGAGGCTTAAGCACCACTCTGCAGCCAGAGACCGTGACAGACTGTGCTAGAAGGGTCAGAGGAATGGCTACCTGATGACCTCATTGTCCCTCTACTAGGCCAGTGAAGCACCACAAATTGAGATCTTTGTGAGCATATGGTTCCTCCAGTGAGGAGAAAGAACCCAGGTTGGGCAACCAGCCCCATCCTTCTCCCCGCTGCCCGCACTGTGGGTCATTCTGTGGGAGCTGCCACTATGACATCACACCATGGAGACTGCAGAGTGCAGCCACTAGAAATCTGACTGTGATAGATAATAGGAAGGAACCCCCAACAACCAGCACAGGGATCTTGACAGACTGAGTTCATACCTGCAGTGTCCATGTAATATTCCCAACCAGGGGTTTCACTCATCTGCAGAATCAAGTTGGAGGTGCACTATGATCCAGGAACTCACCAGACTGGAGGTCTGTGTGACTTGCATCCTTAAATGAGGAGGTTTGCTGGCCAGAAAACCTGGCTGGCCCTGTGCAGGAAAGGTGCTGAAACACCACCCCACCTTCTGTGGAAAGTGGCTTGTAGCCCCATCTGAACTTCAGGGCTTCTGACAACTCCTGGAAGCTGTGTGGCCCAGTGGCGCTTGAGCTGAGAAACTGACAGGTGGAACCAAAATTTGCAGAACAAAGTCAGTGGCGTGCCTCAGGGAAACCGGGGTGTCAGCTGGAGCTATGACAAAAAACAAAGAGCTCTCAAAGGAAACTAATACAGCTCTAATAACGGACCCTAACAAAATGGAGATCAATGAACTCTTAATTCAGAATTCCATGTCAATTCCATTGAAATTTTGATAGGGATTATTTCCTTGACTCTAATGATGGCTTTTGTTCTTATGGACATTTTAAAAATATTAATTCTTCCAATCCATGAATACAGGGTACTTTTCCTAAAGTTCTTTGTGTCTTCTATTTCTTTCATCAATGTCTCCTACTTTTCAATGTAGACATCTTAAATTTAACTCCTTAAATTTATTCCTAAATATTTTGTTTATGATACTATTGTAAACGGTAATAACTTCTTTATTTCCTTCAGAAAAGTCCCTGTCAGTGTATAGAAATCTACAGATTTTCGAATGCTGATTTTGTATCCTGCAACTTTACTCAATTTGTTTATTAAACCTAACAATTTTTGTTTGAGTCATTAGGATTTTCTATATAAAAATCATGTCATCTTCAAATAGAAACAATTTTACTTCTTCTCTTCTAATTCTGATACCTTTTATTTTTCTTGCCCGATTGCTCTAGCTAGGACTTCCATTAATATTTTGAATAGGTATGGTAAGAGAGGGCACCCTTCTCTTGAACCTAATCTTAGAGGAAAAACTTTCAACTTTTCTCATTGACTATGATGTCAGCTGTGGACTTGTCGAATATGGCCTTTGTGATATGGAGGTTTATGTACCTTCTGTGCTAATTTCTTAAGAATTTTTATCTTGAATGGATGCTGAATTTTGTCAAATGCTTTCTCTGCATGTGGAAATAGCCGTATAATTCCTTCTTTTTATCCCATTAAAGTGATGTATTCCACTGATGGGTTTGTGTATGTTTAACCATTCTTGCATCTCAGGGAAAAAAAAACACCTCATCATGATAAATGATCCTTTTAATATGCTGTTGCATTTGGTTTGCTAGTTTTTGTTTGGTTTGTTTTTGTTTTTAGGATTTTGGCATCTATGTTAAAGAGGGTCATGGGCCTGTAATTTTCTCTTCCATTTCTTTCTTTTTCCTCTTCTCCCACTGCCCCCTCCACATCCCATTTTGGTAGAATCCTCGTCTGCCTTAATATCAGGGTAATGTTAGTCTCAAAATGAGTTTGGAAGAGTTTCCCCCCCTTTAATTTTCTTGTAAGAATTTCGGCAGACTTGGTGTTAATTCTTAACTGTTTGGTAGAATTCCCTTTTGATGCTGTCGGCTCATGGGCTTTTCTTTGTTGGGAGATTTTTGCCTACTGACTCAGATCTCCTTACTAATAATTGGTGTGTTCAGATTTTTTCTTTATGATCCAGTCTTGGTAGGCTGTATGTTTTTAAGCATTTCTCCCTTTCTTCTAGGTTTTCCAGGAGATTGGCTTATACTTGGTCATAGTTGCCTCGCAGGATCCTTGAGTTTGAGTGGTATCTTGTAATAGCTCTTTTTTACTGGTAATTTCGTTTTTGTGTCCTTTTCCTCTTTTTCTTGGTTAACCTACCTAAAGGTTTTTCCATTTTCAAACTCTTACTTTGGTTAATTTCTTCTATTGGTTCTCTACTCCCCATTTTCTTATTTCTGCTCTAACACTTATTCTTTTCCTTTATATGCTAACTTTTGGCTTTTCTAGATCCCAGAGGCCTAGAGTCTGGTTGCTATTGTGATCTTCCTTGCTTCTTAGGGTAAGTAAGCATTTATCATTACAAGCTTTCTTCTCAAAACTGCTTTTGCTGCATCCCATAAATTCTGGTATGTTGTTTCAATTCTCATTTGTTTCAAGAAACTTTTTTCTTCCCCTTTAGCTTCTTCTTGATCCATTGGTTTTCTGGAAAGTTTTCTCTAATTTCCATGTGTGTATGAATTTTGTAATTTTCTTCTTACTACTGATTTCTATTTTCACACCATGGTGGTCAGAGCAGATGCTTGGCATGATTTCAGTCTTCTTGAATTTCTCTATATGTCAGTAAGTCCATTTGGTTGATAGTGTTATTCAAACTCCATGAATGGAGTTCATCCATCTGTTGGATGATCTATCCATTATTGAGAATGGGATATTAAAATCCCCAACTACTACTGTATTGCTGTTTACTTCTCCCTTTATCTCTGTTAGGTTTGTTTTATATATTTGGGTGGGTACCATTGGGTGAATAAATATTTACAATTGTTTTAACTTCTTGATAGAGTGACCCCTTTATTATTATATAATGAGCTTCTTTGTCTTTTTTTTTTTTTTACCATTGAGAGTGCAAAGTCTATTTTTTAAAATATAGATATACCTACCCCTACTTCTTTTCTTCTTACTGTTGTTGCCATTTGCTGAAAATGTCTTTTTTTATTCCTTCACTTTCATTCTATGTGTATCGTTAAGGCTAAAGTGTTCCTCTTGTAGGCAGCATATGAATGAATCCTGCTTTAATTGATTAATTACTCATATTCAGGCATCGTATGTCTTTTATTTTATTTTTTTTTATTTATAATTTACATCCAAATTAGTTAGCATATAGGGCAACAATGATTTCAAGGGTAGATGCCTTAGTGCCCCTTATCCATTTAGTCCATCCCCCCTCCCACAATCCCTCCAGCAACCCTCAGTTTGTTCTCCATACTTATGAGTCTCTTCTCTTTTGTCCCCCTCCCTATTTTTATACTATTTTTGTTTCCCTTCCCTTGTGTTTGTTTTGTCTCTAAAAGTCCTCATAGGAATGAAATCATGATTTTTGTCCTTCTCTAATTTCACTTAGCATAATACCCTCCAGTTCCATCCTGGAGTTGCGAATGGCAAGATTTCATTCTTTTTGACTGCATGAACCTGGACCACTTTCTTACCCCATACACAAAAATAAACTCAAAGTGGGTGAAAGGATGATATATATATACATTCAGAACATTTCATCCTAAAGCAGCAAAATATACGTTCTTCGCCAGTGCACGTGGAACGTTCTCCAGGATAGACCATATACTGGGACACAAATCAGCCCTAAGGAAGTACAAAAAGACCGAGATCATACCGTGCGTATGTTCAGACCACAATGCTATGAAACTGGAAATCAACCACAAGAAAACAATTGGAAAGGTAACAAATACTTGGAGACTGAAGAACAACCTACTAAAGAATGAATGGGCTAACCAAGCAGTTAAAGAGGAAATTAATGTAAGTATATGGAAGTCAATGAAAATGATAACACCACAACCCAAAACCCCTGGGGCGGGCGCAGCAAAGGCGGTCATAAGAGGAAAGTATACAGCAATCCAGGCCTTCCTAAGGAAGCAAGAAGGATCTCCGATACCTAACCTAACCTTACGCCTAAAGGAGCTGGGAAAAGAACAGCAAATAAAACCCCAAAGCATCAGAAGACAGGAAATAATAAAGATCAGAGCAGCAATCAATGCTATCAAAACCAAAAAACCAGTAGAACAGATCAATGAAACCAAAAGCTGGTTCTTTGAAAGAATTAACAAAATGGATAAACGACTCGTCAGTTTGATCAAGAAGAAAAAGGAAAGGACCAAATAAATAAAATCAAGAATGAAAGAGGAGAGATCACAACCAACACAGCAGATATAAAAACAATAATAAGAGAATATTATGAGCAATTATATGCCAATAAAATGGGTAATCTGGAAGAATTGGGCAAATTCCTAGAAACATTTACACTACCAACACTGAAACAGGAAGAAATAGAAAATATGAACAGACCCATAGCCAGTAAGGAAATCGAATTAGTAATCAAAAGTCTGCCAAAAAACAAGAGTCCCGGGCCAGAAGGCTTTCCAGGGGAATTCTCCCAAATATTTAAAGGGAGAGTTAACACCTATTCTCTTGAAACTGTTCCAAAAAATAGAAACGGAAGAAAAACTTCCAAAGTCTTTCTATGAAGCCAGCATTACCTTGATTCCAAAACCAGACAGAGACCCCACTAAAAAGGAGAACTACGGACCAATTTCCCTGATGAACATGGATGCAAAAATCCTCACCCAGATATTAGCCAACCGGCTCCAACAATACATGAAAAAATTACCCTCCATGACCAAGTGGTATTTACACCTGGCACGCAGGGCTGGTTCAATATCTGCAAAACAATTAATGTGATTCATCACGTCAAGAAAAGAAAGGACAAGAACCATATGATCCTTTCAAGAGAGGCAGAGACAACATTTGACAAAATACGGCATCCTTTCTTGATAAAAACCCTCAAGAGAGTAGGGATAGAAGGAGCATACCTCGAGATGATAAAAGCCATATATGAACGACCCAATGCTACTATCATCCTCAATGGGGAAAAACTGAGAGCTTTCCCCCTAAGGTCAGGAAAAAGACAGGGATGTCCACTCTCGCCACTGTTATTCAACATAGTGTTGGAACTCTTCTTAGGCTCTGCAATCAGACAACACAAAGAAACAAAAGGCATCCAAAGCGGCCAGGAGGAGGGCAAACTTTCACCCTTCGCGGATGACATGACACTCTACACGGAAAAGCCAAAAGATTCCACCAGAAAACTGCCAGAACTGATTCATGAATTAGGCGAAGTTGCAGGATATAAAATCAATGCACAGAAATCGGTTGCATTCCTATACACCAACAATGAAGCAACAGAAAGAGAAATCAAGGAATCGATCCCATTTACAGTTGCACAAAAAAACCCATAAAATACCGAACCAAAGAGGTGAAAAATCTATACACTGAAAACTACAGAAAGCTCATGAAAGAAATTGAAGAAGACACAAAGAAATGGAAAAAGATTCCATGCTCCTGGATAGGAAGAACAAATATTGTTGAAATGTCGATACTACCCAAAGCAATCTACATATTCAACGCGATCCCTATCAAAGTGACACCAGCATTCTTCACAGAGCTGGAACAAATAACCTTAAAATTTGTATGGAACCAGAAAAGACCCCAAAGAGCCAAAGCAATCTTGAAAAAGAAAACCAAAGCAGGAGGCATCACAATCCCAGACTTCAAAGCTATAATCATCAAGACAGTATGGTACTGGCACAAGAACAGACACTCAGATCAATGGAACAGAATAGAGAACCCAGAAATGGATCCACAAACGTGTGGCCAACTAATCTTTGACAAAGCAGCAAAGAATATCCAATGGAATGAAGACAGTCTCTTCAGCAAGTGGTGCTGGGAAAACTGGACAGCGACATGCAGAAGAATGAACCTGCACCACTTTCTTACCCCATACACAAAAATAAGCTCAAGGTGGGTGAAAGGCCTCAATGTAAGACAGGAAGCCATCAAATTCCTTGAGGAGAAAGCAGGCAAAAACCTCTTTGATCTTGCCCGCAGCAACTTCTTACTCAACACGTCTCTGGAGGCAAGGGAAACAAAAGCAAAAACGAACTACTGGGACCTCATCAAAATAAAAAGCTTCTGCACAGCGAAGGAAACAATCAGCAAAACTAAAAGGCAACCAACAGAATGGGAGAAGATATTTGCAAATGACATATCAGATAAAGGGTTAGTATCCAAAATCTATAAAGACCTTACCAAACTCAACACCCAAAAAACAAATAATCCAGTGAAGAAACAGGCAAAAGACATGAATAGACACTTCTCCAAGGAAGACGTCCGGATGGCCAAGCGACACATGAAAAATGCTCAACGTCACTCATCACCAGGGAAATAACCTGATAAGCCACAATGAGATACCACCTTACACCTGTCAGAATGGCTAACATTAACAACTCAGGCAACAACAGATGTTGGCGAGGATGCGGAGAAAGAGGATCTCTTTTGCATTGTTGGTGGCAATGCAAGCTGGTGCAGCCACTCTGGAAAACAGTATGGAGGTTCCTCAAAAAACTAAAAATAGAACTACCCTATGACCCAGCGATTGCACTACTAGGCATTTATCCACGGGATACAGGTGTGCTGTTTCGAAGGGACACATGCACCCCCATGTTCATAGCAGCACTATCAACAATAGCCAAAGTACGGAAAGAGCCCAAATGTCCATGGATGGATGAATGGATAAGGAAGATGTGGTATATGTGGTGTGTGTGTGTATACACACACACACACACACACACACACACACACATACACACACACACATATACATATATACATATATACATTTATATATATATATATATATATACACACATATATACCATATATATATATGTACATATATATATATATATATATATATATATATATATACATACATACATACATATATATATATGGTAAGAACACGGTCCAGGTTCATTCTTCTGCCTGTTGCTGTCCAGTTTTCCCATTCCGTGTGTGTATATATATATGTACATATATACATATATATACACATATACATACATATATATGTATACATGTACACATATATGTATATACATATTTACATATACATATATACATACATATATGTATACATATGTGTGTGTGTGTATATATGTATATATGGCAATCAAAAAGAATGAAATCTTGGCATTTGCAACTACATGGATGGAACTGGAGGGTATTATGCTAAGTGAAATTAGTCAGAGAAAGATAAAAATCATATGACTTCACTCTTATGAGGACTTTCAGAGACAAAACAGATGAACATAAGGGAAGGGAAACAAAAATAATATAAAAATAATATAAGATAATATAAAAACAGGGAGATGGACAAAATAGAAGAGACTCATAAATATGGAGAACAAACTGAGGGCTGCTGGAGGGATTGTGGGAGGGGGGATGGACTAAATGGGTAAGGGGCACTCCTGAAATCATTGTTGCACTACATGCTAACTAATTTGGATGTAAATTTTAAAAAATACAAAATAAAATTTAAAAAAAAAAGAAAAAAAAATTGATCTAAATTTAAGTCTTCTAATGAAAAAAAACAAAAAACAAAAAAAAAACCTCACCCCAGATCAGGATTTATTTCATGAGTTGCCCTGTATTCCTGGATCTTGGGAGTTTGCTGTGATAAAGGTAATTAGAGATCCTACTCCGTATTCTTAGCTATAGGCAGACATGTTCCCATTAGAAAAGGCAGATTCCTTTTACACTCTCTAGT
>NW_026526843.1:125825882-125874882 GCF_024362965.1 Panthera pardus
CAAACACACACACACACACACACACACACACACACACACACACACACACCCCACACCCAAGCATTCTTCACATTCTACCACTCATGAAAGACACCCAAGGTCAAGGAGGTTCTGCCTGTGTTCTCCTCTAGATTTTGATGGTTTCCTCTTACACATTTAAGTCTTTCATGCCTTCTGAATTTATTTTTGTGTATTATGTAAGAAGGTGGTCCAGTTTCATGTTTCTGTATGTCGCCATCTGGTTTTCCAACCTCATTTGTGGGAGAGACGGTCTTTTTTCCATTGCTTATCCTTTCCTCCTTTGTTGAAGGTGAGTTGGCCATATATTTGTGGGTCCATTTCTGGGGTTTCTATTATGTTCCATTGATCTATGTGTCTGTTTTTTGTGTCAGTACCATGCTGTCTTGATGATCACAGTTTTGTAATATAGCTTGAAATCTGGAATCATGATGTCCCCACTTTTGTTTTTCTTTTTCAGGATTGCTTTGGCTATTTGGGGTCTTTTGTGCTTCCATTGAAATTTTAGGATTGTTTGATCTAGCTCTGTGAAGAATGCTGGTGGTAGAATGTGAAGAATGTGTGTGTGTGTGTGTGTGTGTGTGTGTGTGTGTGTGTGTGATTTGTGTATGCACACACCACACATACACACAATGGAATATTGCTCTGCCATCAAAAGGAATGAAATCTTGCCATTTGCAATACAAGGATGGAGGTAGAATGTATTATGCTATGCAAAATAAATCAATCAGAGAAAGACAAATATCATACGATGTTTGGGGAATTTAAGAAACGAAACAGATGACCCTATGGGAAGGTGGGGGTGGGGAGGGAATAAAGGGAAACAAATCACAGAGATTCTTAATGATAGAGAACAAACTGAGGGTTGATGGAGGGAAGTAGTTAGGGGGATGGGCTAAACAGGTGATGGGTATTAAGGAAGGCACTCGCTGGGATGAGTACTGGGTGTTATACGTAAGTGATAAATCACTGAATTCTACTCCTGTAACCAATACTGCCCTGTATGTTAACTAAAATGTAAATATAAATAATATTAATATTAATAAATTTAGAAAAAGAAACGGACTCTTAGCTATAGAGAACAAACTAAGACTTATGAGAAAAGGGAGGCGGGTGGGAGATGGGTTGGATAGGTGATGGGTCTTAAGAAGGATGTCTGTTGTGATGAGCACTGGATGTTGCATGGAAGTGATGAGTCACTAAATTCTGCACCTGAAACTAATATCACCCTCTATGTTAATTGAGTGGAATTAATACGTTTAAAAAAATAGGCAAGTGAGCCAAAGTATATTTTTATTGTATTCAACAGCTTTTCAGGTTCTTCACCTGCCTCTTTCTTGCTACCTGCACAAGCCTTGACTATACAACATCTTGCTAAAAAAAAAGAAAAAAGAAAAAAAAAAGAAAGAAAACAGGCCAAGAGAAATTATTAAAAATGCACTAGAAAGAGAAAAATAAGAAACCCTCATTTATTTAAAAAGCTTGTAATATTAAATACCCACTGACTAGTGTAGGTAAAGGAGAAAAATTAAAGGGAATGTAAGTGATATTACAATTGGGAAATTGGTTATAACCGAAGCAATGAGGGGGATTAAAAGAATTAAGTATAAGGGACTTATAAGTATAAATTGTGTTTGAGAATCAAAATTAGTTCTTTTCAGTGCAAAACAGTTACTAAGGTAACTGATGAGATCAGACAGATGGAGAATTACCATTTTTTCTTTTAACCACCAGACTCAGGTGATTGTTTTGATCAATCTAATAAAGTTTGAAGCAAGGGATCATTGCAACATAATATTTAAATATGAAAAGTCCACAATTCCTCCTGTTTTTCTTTTGTATGCATCAGATACCTGTCGCAGTTTCAGCATAAAGAGTCATTTACAATCAAGCAATATTTTCTAGCTGGCAAGGTACTGAGCCATTGTCATTCAAACGAGACCAAATCAGCAAACATATTATATCCATTACTATTGCGTTATTGTTTTGAAGGTGAAACATTAAAAGTGTAAGTGCAAATACCAGGGCCCGCCGTGGAGCTGATCAGAGGAATTAACAAAAAATTAGCTCGCACTTGCACATCAGAACTTAAATGAAAAACAGTGAGGTCACTTGTATGTTTCAGGGTAGAAAGGAGGATTGCATACAAAATCAGCGTCTTTTCACATATTTTATGCCTCTCTAGCAGAGATGTGCTTTTTAACACCATTAACATTAACATCATTAACAACTGATCCAGGAAAATGCTTCAGGATATACTTTTCTCCCCTCCTCTCTTCTAAGATTGAAACCTTGTTTTAAGGGACAATCTTCCATATTTTGCAAAGGTCAAAGTGATGAATTAGAAGAAAGGGAGTGTTCAGTTGAGGTTAGGGAAGAAACCAAATAACATTACTTTAAAGTTGTAAACTAAGTACAGTAGACACTTAATTGTAAACCTTTTTTTTTTTTCCAGGTAGTCTTTTTTTCTTTCAAGTTAATTATCCTGAGAAGGATATGTCAATGAAACTGATCATATTTAAAGGAATCAGCATCTGTGTGGTTTATTTGATTAAAGTCTTAGAACAATGAAACCTAATGATACAGGAAAAAGAGGCAAATGAGAAATTAAACTTCCTTACTGCCTACAGCCCACTGACAAGTCCTTGAAACAGGCAGAGTGACTTCCCTCTAGGATCTCAGCTACCTCCATGAGGACACTTTGCTCAAGGCAGAAGGCAAGGTTAACTTAACATTTTCCTGGCTCCCAGGATCCTGTAAGTCTCCTTTAACATGTAAAAATCCCTTTATCTCTACCCCCAAAATATATTCTGGCAACCATCCCCTAAGCATATGGCCCCACCGATATGACTGAGGTTTTACTAGACGGTAGTAAATGACCTTTTCCTAACAGCAGCTAGCCCCTCAAGGTCCTGGAAACCTTGCTTCCAAAATTCCTTAGACACTTACACTATCCCTAACCCCTCCCAACCTGAGGGTATATAATTAGTCACTCCTCATGACCCCAGTGCAGCTCTTTCTGCTCATGGGTCCTGTCCCTGTGCTTTAATAAAGCCACCTTTCTTGCACCAAAGACATCTCAAGAATTCTTTGTTGTCTGTCAACTTTGTGGTCCGTGCCCCTCCCCTGCCACCACCACCACTCCAAAACTGCATCACTGCATCACCCAACACATTAAAAGAATAAAAGAATGTTTAGTTTTCATTCTTCAGCTCCAAGGCTATATTTGTTTTAAGAACTCAGTAAGTGTATATATATATATACTTTTATATATATATAAAATGTGTGTGGTGTGTGTGTGTAGGTATATAGTATGTGTATGTGTGTGTGTGTGTGTACATAGATATGTATACATATGTATGTGTATATATGTATATATGTATATATATAGCACATAGTATATATCATATAGTATATATAGTATATAGTACTATATAGTATATATAGTCTATATATATATTATAAATATATCAATATATATTAATCTATATATCTAAATACATAATAGATCTATATTTATAAATATATATAAGTATAAATAATATATATAAATATATTTAATTATTTAATTACTTATGTAATTTAAGTAATTAATTAAAATATATTTAATTATTTAAATGTAAATAAACATATATAAATATATATTTAATACCCTAACCCTATAACGTTATATTGTACTAGGGATATATATATTTATATTTTAGTATGTATATATATATATATATATATATTTTTTTTTTTTATGTATATATATACTTTATAATATAAAGTATACAATATATATACAAAAAAAATTTAAAAGGGGATATTTGACTCCAAAATCCCAAAGGGAATTAGATACTAATTAAATTCTTAAAAATCCTAAATTAGTTTTACTCTATTCAGTCTTTCCGCTCACTTGATAGTGTCTCTTAATGCACAAAACATTTGAAAAGTTGCTGCTGTGCACTTCATCTACTTTTTCTTTTTTTTTCCTTGTCTTTGGTATCCTATCTACCAGTAGGCTTTTAGAAAATAGCTCATAGATAAAGTGTAAGTGACATGGACACATAAATGAATTTAGGTTAGTAAACTACAACTGGTGTAAGGTTTGGGGGTTATCTTATAACCGCATGTACAGTCTTTGTATTTTGATGAGAATGTCTTGATAAAATTACAGGGAATACATGAAGTAAAATTTCCCTGGGGTTCAGGGAATTGTAACCATTCCTTAAGCTGAAGATGTCCTGATTTCATTTCATTTCATTTTGTTTTGTTTTGTTCTGTTCTGTTCTGTTCTGTTTTGTTTTGGTGAGGAGAAATCATCTATAAATTATCAGTGTAAAATGTTGTGGGTTTTACTGTGTAAACAGTGTTGAACTGTGCTCCCATCCACCATAGAAATTAAAATCAAGGCTTGAAGGGTGTATTTAACCAATGAGAATTGTGTGTCGTGTGTAGTTTTGCCTCAAATGCAATTGACTTCATTGGAATAATCTAATTTATTATTCTTCAGTTGTCCTTCACTTTTATTCTAATCTGAAAAGATACCAGAATCTTATGAAATTACCTGATTCTAATGTCTGCTGAGCAGTTTCATAATTGACTACAGCAGCATCACCAAAAGATAAAACGACTTTATTAGGTTGGCAACCTTTGTTCTTTGTTAAACCCATTTAGACTTAAGATTGATAGGACCATACCACTTCCTACCGCTTACAATTGCTTGGTAGGTCTTATTGGTAAAAATGTAGTGGACAACTGTTGACATGTAATCACTAATGAGAAAGAAAGGTTGCATACATACATAACAAGAAAGCCTTAAGCTTTTATTTACTGGACTTGGGGCGGTGGAAGTGGAAATGGAGTCCCATTTACCCAGCAGCTCAGGGGAGCATATCTTTATTCGCTGGTATAAAAATTCACGATTGTAAGAGCTGGTAAATATTGTCATAGCCAGTTGGTCATAGTAACTGAGAGTGTCAGCCCAAAATTAAAATGAGTAGAAACATCAAAAAATCCACTTGTATTGGAACGATGAAGATGCACAGGCGATCAGCTTGGTTCTTGCGCAAGGAGAAAGCTCAAAAATGCACTCAAAGAAACATTAGGTAAATTATTGACATCGTGTTGCAGAGGTAAACTGTGACTCCCTCTTCCACCACGCCTCTATTTTTGTAAGAAAGATTGTTAAAAGCTCATGTCTCTTTTGTTCTACTTTGGTACATGGATTACCAATTCTCTTTCTTCCTCCACAAGTGGGGTTATTTCCATCCCTTTTGTTAGTTACTAAAGCATTGAAGAAATATTTCAAGTATTCCAATATGGCAAGTACATGCCAGCCACTATTCTAGAAGCTGGAAATTCAAAAGCAGTGAAACCTTTCTTTTCCATTTAAATTTTATTGACTGCTCCCCCACCCTCCCTGATGTAGATATTACTTCGTATAATGATACAGATATGTGTGAGGCCCTGTTTGCCTTTCTTTGGATAGGGGTGGAGTACAGTTAAACAAACAAAACATAAAATTCATCGTATTCATTTTAACTATGTATGTATGTATGTATGTATGTATGTATGTATGTATTTATTTATTTATATGTTTATTTATTTTTGAGAGAGAGAGACAGACAGAGCATGAGTGCGGGAGGGGCAGAGAGAGAGGGAGACACAGAATCCGAAGCAGGCTGCAGGCTCCAGGCTCTGAGCTGTCAGCACAGGGCCTGACACGGGGTTTGAACTTGTGAACTGCGAGATCATGACCTGAGTGGAAGTTGGACCCTCAACTGACTGAGCCACGTGGACACCCCTCATTTTAACTATTTAAAGTGTACAATTCAGCGGCCTTAAGAGCATGAGCAACGTTGCTCAACCGTCTCCAGTGTCTAGTTCCAGAAAATTTCCTCATCCCAGAAGGAACACCCTACAACCTTTATTGGTTACTCCTGGTGCCTTGTCCTCCTTCTCCAGATGCTGACAAGCGCTAATCCGGTTCCTGGCTCTATGAATTTGCCTCTTGTGAGTATTTCACATAAACAAAAACATTGAGTATGGGGCCTGTTTTCTGCTTTCTTTCTTTCAGACAGGCTGATGTTTTCAACGTTCATCTGTGTTGCAGTGTGTATCACTTTTGGCCTTTCAATTTCAATTTTGAAATGGCATGTTCTTTTCTCCTATGTGAAATGATTTCCAGCTTTACAATATCTGCTCCTGTGTATGAGTGTAATCTAAATGTTTGATTCTGTGCCAAGAAATCTATTTTAAATTGGGTCAGGTGACAACAGATTCCCATTTTATTTGGATCTGGAATACTGAACTTCAATAGACAAGTAAGATACAAATTATGTGGCTCATACTCGTCTTTTCACTGACTAAAGTTAAGTTTTGCTTGGAATGTTTGTATTAGTGCACCATCACATTTAGTGCATAAATCACATTTGGCTATGTGGATTATCTGCATGTGACGAAGGAATCATATAATAATATCCTTAGGAATTTTGGCATCATTCTTAGTCTTGGTGAGACCTTGTTTTGTTTGTTTGTTTTTTTGGGTTTTTTTGGGGGGGTGGGGTTTTGTTTGTTTGTTTTTTAACAGGCTGTGCCTGTGCAATCTATAGTTGTTACTCCCATTTTGCAAATATAGTTTTAAGGCTTGCTTGGGGAAGTTCCCGCCTAAGGTATTACAGGACCATGTTTTAGGATAACTTCCATATCCACCTTCAGAATTTACTTGGAGGAGGTATTCACTTATTTCACTTGGTAGACCATGACTGTTTACTTTTGTGCTAAGGTTGAAGTAAAATATACAAGATGATAAGTTGGTGGCTCTAATTTAGAAATTTAATTTATATTTGTAAAGTCTTTTTTGTTTTGTTTTGATCATTAGTTCTGTGAAACTGCAGAAGAGAGTGAGTCAGGTATAAGCGTATAAGTGTACAGTCTATGTAAAGAAATCAGTCTCTTAAATGTTACCTCAGTGCCACTGGAATCGCTTGAGTTCCAGGGTCATCTGTTGGTTGTTGGTGGTGGGGGTGTTGGTGTTGGTTTGCTTGTCTTGTGTGCTTTTTTAATAGAACAATTTTTATATTTAATTTTAGTTGTCGCAGAGAGTGGCCATTAAATATTGGGTATGAAACATATATATTTTGCATTCTGTTAATCTTCAGCATAGACAGTAAAGCAGTATTCCCAGTTGTCTGGCAGTGGGAAACTGACATCGAGTTTTGAATTTTAGTTTAAGTAGAAGTGAACAAACGCGATGATGCGTAACATGCATTCAATATCCTGAATGTGTTTCTAAGGCTAACAGAATTAGGTTATCGTTAAACTTTGTGTTTGAAACATAACTTTCACGTATATCCAGTTCGCATCAGTTAGATGTACCTTCGTCCTTTGATTGAAAGGGATAATAAAATGAATGAATAACAAAGTTTGCTTCGATTCTTAAAGAGTGGCATAGAGACTTAAGCGTGGCGGATTAGATGTAAAGCACACAGGCAGTGAGCCGAGCATGAAACTTTATTTCGAAGTCTGCATGAGAATAGTAGGTTGGGCTTCGGCTGTGGCCAGGGGGCGGGTTTGAGGTGAGCTGCTGGGGCGGAGAAATGAGTACTTTGCTAAGAAAAGTTAGAGCACGAAAGTCTCTGCTAGAAACAACCTTCAACGGTTAGATAATTCTCGTAACGTTTACACCTTCGAACTTTGCTACCCACCAACCCCCCTTTTTTAACGCTGCAATTTTATGCTTCTGGTATGTTGAGAGTATTGAGCAGCGATGAGCACCGTGAGGCGGTACAGCAACAAAATATCCTCGCTGTGGAGGGAACCTCTAGCGAACTTTGCACGGAGAGTCCTACCTCCAATTACCGGTGCGAAACCAGAGGAAATGGTAGAGACCGCGGTCAGGACCGCGTCAAACGGCCCATGAACGCATTCATGGTGTGGTCTCGTGACCAAAGGCGCAAGGTGGCTCTAGAGAATCCCCAAACGCAAAACTCAGAGATCAGCAAGCAGCTGGGGTACCAGTGGAAAATGCTTACAGAAGCCGAAAAATGGCCGTTCTTCGAGGAGGCACAGAGACTACAGGCGCTGCACCGAGAGAAATACCCGGGCTATAAATACCGACCTCGTCGGAAGGCCACGCCAGAAAAAAGTGACAAATTGCTCCCCGCAGAGCCCTCGTCCACACTCTGTAGTCAGCTGCACGCGGGAGAGAGGTTGTACGCCTTCCCCTACAAGGACGGCTGTACGAAGGCTGCACACTCACGAATGAAGGACCAGTTATACTCCTCCTCGGAACCCATGAGCATAACCAACTCGCTGCTGGAACCGGGACCTCACAGGACCTCCACAACCCTCCAAAACAGTCCTGAAGACTTGGCTCTGCAGCTCTCCGCGGATGCTCCCCTTTACCGTAACTTAGAGCTGGGAGTTTCTGAGGCTTACTTTGCATGGTGATTTCCTTAGTGTCGCTACCCAAGCCTTATTCATCTTAACTGTACTATTATTTCCTCTGTCACTTAATTTCAAAATAAAGCGTGTACACATGCTTAACAGATAAAGAATTTACACGACGTTTTCAACTGATCCAGCCTGGGTTTACAGCTGCTTAACTTGGCAAGAGAGCACCTTAACACTACTGAAACTGCTTGATTTCCAAGACGGCCTGTGTGTCGTTTAACAGAACAACTGTCGTATCCAGTTTTCCGCCGATTGGGTACTAAACTAATAGCTGCAAGTAAGTATATATTGATAACCTGATAATCGTCAGCATAGATAACAGAATCTTCATTCTGTATTTTAAATCCTGTGACTCAAAAATACACTAATGAGAAACACGGACAAAATTGTCTTATAGAAAAAAATGTACGTCCATGGAAAACTTCGTATCCTTTCAAGGAGTACGCAGTCTGTTCACTGCTCTCTCAGGTACTTTCCCCGGCTTTGTAAACCCCAGATAATTAACAACTGGATATGTAAATTACGTCTTCTTTGCTAGTTTTTATTACATCCCATCCCTCCTGTGGAAAAACCGGTTTGGCCGCCCTGGGCAATTCAATTCCTCTCCTCCGCACGTATCTGTGCGTTTTCGTGTCCAGTTGGAACCAGTGTTATCATCTCTCTGGTAAAATAAAACGTTTATTTAACTCGTGTTCGTTTTTATATCTCTATGGCACCCACACTTTGATTCTTTTTCTGAAACTTTTCTTCTAACAATGTACTTGTTTCCACCGCTACCTAACTGACACATGTACACATATATGTACACACATTTATGTGTGTGTATATATGTGTGTGCGTATATATGTGTGTATATGTATACATATATACACATGTGCACATGTGTATATATATATACATATACACACATATATATGTATACACACACCTAAGGTAGAGACACAATGGTGAGAATCAGAAGTATTCAGATTATTGGGGCAGTGGGATGGAAGGGGTAGACCCAATCGAGCTAATCTGGTGTAAGTGTCAGTGAAAACTTAAATGAAAGGCATTATAAATTTTACGTATAGACTATAATAGAAAACTGGCAGTTTGCAAAGAAAACCATCACTTTTTAAAATAAAAAAAAAATTGATGGCCAAAATATGTATCATATAGCAAAGTCAATTTTCCAATACATATATTCCAAAACTTTAAAAAAAACAATGCTTCAAATAATAAAGCTCAGACCTAAAATAGTATGTATATGTTAGAGCTAAATGTCACATTTTTTAAAGAAAGTTCAAGACAAACAAAAGGAGTTAACTAGGTAGACTAATTTGTTGCAGAAACAACATTGCTTGATCCGAGCTTTATGCCGAATAAATGACAAATATATATTGCAGTATCTTTGAAACAACTTCCTGAACTTCTTTGTATTTTTAAAACATTTATATACATGAAACATGTACACATGTCTCGCTCTCTCCTCTCTCTCTCTCTCTCTCTCTCTCTCTCTCTCTCTCTCTCCGTGTATATGTGTGCGTGTGTGTGTGTGTATGTGTGTATATACATGTGTATATACACACACACATATTGATATATATTTTACGTATTCATATTTATATTAAAATGTTTTCTATTTAAAACCTCGCTTTCTACATGTTGTCCACACATAAACTCTGCCCTCACCTTCATCACTGATGGGGTTTTGGGGGTGATGGGGCTGGGGGGGCGGGGAGGGATTCAGAGCTGACAGCCAAGAAAGAATTCTTGAAGACCTTTGCAAAAAAGGTCATTTTGTTAAAGCAGGGGGACAGGACCCTTACGTAGAAAGAGCTGCACTGGGGTCCAGAAGGGTAACTGATTATATACCCTCAGGTTGGGAGGGGGTCAGGGACAACATAAGTGTCTAAGGAATTTTGGAAGCAAGGTTTCCAGGACCTTGAGGGGCTAGCTGCTCTTAGGAAAATCACCATTTATTACAGTTTAGTAAAACCTCACTCATGAGACCCTTCAGATGTTTATCAGGGGCCATAAGCTTGGAGTACGATTCCCTGCATGTATCTTGGGGGAACTGAGATGAAGGAAGTTTCCAAAGGAATTTTTATACGTTAAAGTAGATTTACTGGATCTGGGAGGGGAGGGGGTCAGGATAACGTTAAGCCAAGATACCCTTATGCCCCTAGCAAAGTGTCATCATAGAGGCAGCTGAACTCCTAGAGGGAGGTCACTCTGTCTGTTCCAAGGACTTGTCAATGAGCTGCAGGCAGTAAGGGAATTTAAATTTTTCATTTGCCTTAGTTTCCCACATCACCATGGCAAGCACTTAAACCCCTTTCCTTTCTTCTTGGGTAGCCAGGAGTGCCTGAGGAATATCACACATATTCCACCTGAGGGTGGGGGGTGGGGCACAGGTCACGGTTGAGGGGGTGGGGAATGCTGGCTGTGCTTTGCCTCCAGCTTACCCCATGCTCCCTCATCAATTACCGTTGGGTTAATTTTCCTTTTCTTGAACTTCAATAAATGAAAATGCAAAATATCATGTCTGGATTCTTCTGCCTACCATAATTTCACTGGCATTCAGTGCATTTGTTTTAGAAATTGCTGTGATTATTTCATCCTACTTTTCATGGACACGTGAATAAACGTTTTCTAGCTTTAGTCATTAAAAATAGCACTGCTCTTTGTACATTCATTTACGTGTACATGGGAGAGTATTTACATGCATTTCCGAGGACTGTGTATCCCAGACAGGAGTTGCTGCATATATGTATTTTTAGCAGGTTTTTTTTTTTAAAGCAAATAGCCATACCAAGTATTCTTCTATTTTCTAATGGACATCTGCTATATTTTAAAATGGCAACATTTAAGAAATATTTATACAGACAAAAGGACCAAACTAGGGCATGCCCTCTAGATGTCATCTGGATTTGACCCCTTTCTCTGCCACCTGCTGGGCCTGACCTTAGACAATTTACTTTACGTGTCTGGCCTTCAATTTTCTTACCGTTAATGTAAGTAATGATATGATGATCATGATCACGATGCTGATGCTGATGATGGTAACAACAATAATGTAACAATAACAACAAAACCTACCTCACTGGAATGTGAAGAGTAAATAAGGTATACACAGATCCAGTGAGAGAATGTATACAAAGTACTTAGAACAGAAGTCTTCATTGGTAAAGGATTAACTATTAGTTATTATTAACATGAAAGTAATTGCTCCATGTAGAAATATTTTAGTGGAAGAGTCATGTTGATATCCATCATTGATGTATTTAAATAGATACTCATTCACTAACCCATCACTTTTAATAGTTAGAGTTTTCTCACTGATGTGAAATGTCACTTTATCATATACTCATTGTCCATGTGTACGTAGATCTGTTTCTGACCCTTAACTTAAATCAACAGAGGAGTCTAATATTTTAATTAATTAACATTTGATTTCATGTTGGGTTGCTTAAAAACAAAAACAGAAAGTCAGGTATGACCTTACGTGAGATACCACACACAGTTCTTAAATTTCTAGGTCGACATGTTAGAACAAATGCTTATAACTGAGTAACCACCATCCCAATCAGGGTATAGAATATCTCCATCATCCCTTGAACCCTAAAATTTCCCTGTACTGCTGTGTAGTCAATTTCCTCCACGAATGGCATAATTTCGATCATTGAGAGATTAGTCTTGCCTGAGTTTGAGCTTCAGGTAAAGAGAACCATAGAGTTCTCTTTAATTAATTAGTTAATTAGTTAGTTGGTTAGTTAGTTACTTACTTACTTACTTAGTTAATTAAAGTTTGTATCAATCTACCACAGTTTGTGTGAACTTGCTGATGGATGTTTGGGTTGTTTTCAGTTTGAGGGTTTAATTAATACAGCTGCTTTGAACAGTTTAGTTCAAACGTCTGAGTGAACCTAAGTTTTCAGTTCCCTTGGGCAACTCGTTAGGGGTGAAATTTCTGGGTCATGGGATAGCTGTATGGCTAACGCTGTGAGAAACCTTCCCAAGATTTTCCCAGACCTGTTGTGCCATTTCACATTTGCACCAGCAATGAGATTTCCACACGTGCTCATGAAAATGCTCAGCAAAATTTGGAGTTATTTGGTCTCCTAATGTTTAACCATAAAATGAACGTGTGTAATGATTAATTAAAATAGCTGTCAACCTCTCCTTTATTTTCTGCCTGAGCAAGTGTCCCGTCATTACTCTTCCTCCTTGGAATTTGTAGGCTATATAGGGTTTTGTTTTGTTTTAAGTGTGTTGGTACTTTTTGAAATGTCTGTGCTGAATGAAATGACCAGAAAATTCTGCCAGTGTTTTCACTGGGAGCACAAAAAACTGGTAGATTAAATAACAGAGATCAGCAAAACAACAGGAATGTAGGGTGAAAACACAAAGAGTGGTTCTTGCCTGGTGTTTACATAAGGTGTTCTTCGTATTTGTCCAGTAACTGTTTGTGAGACTGCGGAAAAATAAAATTGCCTTTTCCTTTATTGAGAAAAAGGAAGGCCCCTCTTGCCCTCCTGTTCCTTAGAGCATTCCCTCTAGACTTGTAAATTCTTTCTCTGCTCTTCTGTTGAGATGTATGTAAATCTTTTTAAGAGCTAAATAAGCCCTCTTAGCAGTGTGGCAATCTTGATGGCCTTGGAGTGGACTCTCTTAATGGCCTTGGAGCCTTCTCTGAAGTGTGAAATGTAAACATTGGCAAAGAGAGTGCCTTTAGGTAGGAGTTCAGCCCAGGCACCTGGCTCTAGGCTGTAACCACTCACTCACTTGTCATAGAGATAGGAGAAAACTCCTTTAGAAAAAGATAATTAGTTAACTCCAGTTTATAACTAATATCTCGCAGGATTAAGTCCTTTAAAATGTTAAGCACTGGTTCAGTTCAAAAGCCAAAACTGGACATGCAAACCCCACTTCCAGAGTTTAGGGATCTTCTTTGTCAAAATACAAGGCAGAATAAGAATAAGAATGTTTAGTATTCATGTTACACCAGGGTATTAGGACTACCATAAATATCCTTAGTGTTAACTAAAATTCGTTGGACTAAGTAAGGTTTCTTTCCTTCTTTATGACAAAATAAAGCTCCCTTTCACTGAAACAAAGAAACATACATGTAACCATTAAAACAAACAAACAAACAAACAAACAAACAAATCTCTTTGCAATCTATAGCTTTGGGGATGTACGTATTTTAACAAGAAAGGCATTTATTCTCATTCCACATTGAAATTCTCTTTCCTGGCGAAGATTCAGGAATTTTCCAACATTGTTAAACATTTGAGAATTAATAAAATTATCCACCGCCCCCTCTTGGATCAACACATTGAAAAAAGAACCATTAAATATGTTCTTAGTGGAGCCTAGAGGTGGACAACCACATGAAACTAGGATCATATCTATAAGATCCTTCCTCCCTCCCCGAATTTGAGGGACCTTAGGATTTACTTAACCCTTTCAATATTTGCATTTATTTTCAACATCCTCACTCTCTTGTCAGACAAGAAATAATCTGGGGGACTCAGAGAGAAAATCATAAACTCTGAGGCAACCCCCGATTATTAACAAAGGCGGTGTTTCTCACCCCTGCTTTTATCGCCAAGTTGTAGAGAAGACTTTTAAAAGACAGGGAATCCATCCCCTTACTGTCCACCCCCAACCCCCTCCCCCTGTGCCCTGCCAGTGTTATTTCAATTAGCTTTTCTGTATGTAAAGTCACCAACATATTTCCAAACATGAAAGTAATTTTGTAAGGTTCTGGTTTTTATAAAAATGCAATTCCCCACTTGGAAAACTATTTCTTTAAGTGGGCAAATAGTGCCAATCCGCTGCATGTAATGCTTAACCTTCTCTGCCATACTCTCTGTGCAGTCACTAACTCTTGAGAAGACCATGTGCCTATGTTTGCTTCTCAAGGTACCCTGGCAACACCTCTGTGCAAGGCAATAATGAGTTTCAGTCCCTTTGCTGGCTCCTATGACGCCTTTCAGCAGCTCAAATGAAGTGACTATGGAGCATAGTCTCTTTTTGCCTCACAAAGAAACAATAAGGGGAATATAGAAGGCTTGTTGATTAAGTAGGCATTCACTAAGGTAGGGGGCTGTGGGTAAGAACATTACAGATGGTGTGTTGTACTGCTCATTGTTAATTACCTGAGGAAAAAGAACATTTGAATTCAAACAGAGCAAACTGGAGATTTCTCCTCAGGCAAACTCAACGGCTGAATAGCAATTTCTCCAGAGCAAAATGAGACAAATAGGGCTTACTGACACAGTTTCATCCACGGTGTAACTAAGATTTTGTGATCCTTTATGGACCACTCTTCCTCTTTAATACTTCAGGGCATGGTTGATTTTTTAGAATTTAAATCCAAGCCTTCTGTATAAATCAATCCAATTTTAATTTTTTTAAGTCACGGTAAATGAATAATGAATGATTGATTCATAGAACAAAGTGTCTTACTCCTAAATGTATCTCAGCACTTGAAAATTTGATGAAAGGAGGTAAGTAATGTTTTCTGTAAGCTTGTATTAAGTGTAGAGGAATACATTCAACTTCTATTACTCATAAGTGATTTTGTGTTTTTTTTAATTTTAATATAATTTAATTTTTTACAATTTTATTTTAATACAGAATTGATTACTTTTTACAAATGCGGAGGTTATAGTACTTTCCATTTAGAACGCCTTTTCAGGAGCTTCATGGTCAGATACTATCTTATTTGAAAAGTATTACATTGACTAAAAGTCAACAGTTGAGAATATTTTAAATAAAAAACAAAAACAAAAACAAAAACAAAAAAAACCTTTATTTATTTATTGGGGCACCTGGGTGGCTCAGTCGATCAAGCGTCCAGCTTCAGCTGAGGTCATGATCTCGTGGTTCAGGAGTGCAAGCCCTGCATCGGGCCCCTCACTGACAGCATGGAGCCTGCACTCATAATTTATTTTGAGAGAGAGAGAGAGAGAGAGAGAGAGAGAGAGAGAGAGAGAGCGCAAACATGGGACAGGCAGAGAGACAGGTGGGGAGAGAAAGAATCCCAAGCAGGCTCCACACTGTCAACACAGAGCCTGACAATGGGGCTTGATCTCATGAACCATGAGCTCATGACCTGAGCCAAAATCAAGAGTCAGACTCTTAACCAGCTGAGTCACCCAGGCACCCCTTCCATTAACAATACTATGGATTGTTTAAATGTTAGAACCATAGTCCTAGATGAGTGAAACACTGAACCATAAAGAGAATTTTCACATTCCATCTAACTTAAAATCTTTTAAATGTGAATTTGACTTTAGAAAATTTGAAGAGAATCCTTTAAAATGGTATTTTCTGGAGAAACCATTAGGAAGAGGGCCCATTACCATAGTGACAAGATTACACTACACATGCTGTTCTGCAATTTGCTCCATTTCAATTTTAGTATAGCTACATGCACAGAACGCATACCTACACACACACACACACACACACACACACACACACACATACATACATACACATATATGCATACATTCATACACACCATCTTTTTATAACTGCCCACAGACTTAATTTGGCTTTGTTGATTTATATTTCATTGCATTACTTTTAGGCTTTGGCATATGAAATAATTTCAAACTTTATTTGTTATGAAATTAGTACCAGAAAAGGTGTGCCCTTGTTACCAACGTCAAATTTGTCTGTGTACCAGATGTACACTAAGCCAATGTCTGTGACACCAGGTTTGAGGCAAAGAAAGCTCTATTATCAGAAGGGCAGCCCAACAAGAAGGGAGGCGATTGTTCCCAAAGCTGCCTTGCCCTCTTGAGCCTAGGGCCTTGCCCTCTTGAGCCTAGGGACAGCTTACATATGCTTAGGGAAGGTGGTGAATACATGAGATTAGAGGGAGGGAGACTCTTGAAACCTTGAGTGAGGTGGGGCCTTGAAACAATCTGGAAGTATGCATTCTTCTGGACCCTGAGGCCCCTTTTGGGACGATCCGGAGCATCAGGAACTTTGAGACAAATGTTAGCAGCTGGCTCCCATCAGGTTTCTATAATCAGTGGGGAAACAGGGTGCAGGGGTGGAAAAAGAAAAGTTCACAATTGATCGTGCATGAGGTTAGAGTGTACATAGAGCATAATTAAGTAGGGAACAAAACCGAAGGAGGAGCTAAGTTAAGAATGCAACTAATACAACTACAGTTCTGCTTGTGCTTTCTAACGAGGCCAGGAACCAAGTGTCCAGCCTCACCCTTACCTAGTTTCAAAAATTGCATGCATCTTGATGTAGTTGCTTTCATGCTTTCCTCCACATGGATGTACATTTTACGAAATTCCCCTGGAAACCTTTCTTATTAAGTAGCGTTTATCATGTGTTTTTGCCTCTCAATATTCTAGTATGCATTTCCCAAAAGACAGTCTGTTACATAACTACAATTCAGTGATTAAATTCAGAAAAGTTAACACTGATCTGACACTAATTCATATTCAAGTATCTCTAGCAGTCCAAATGATATGCTCTAAATCATTTTTTTCCCCCTTTCTAAGATGCCATCCAGGAATACACATGGCATGCAGTTGCTGTGCCCAAAAGATGCTCAGGAATTGTCCATCAGTTATTTGGTAGAAAGTTAGTTGGTAGAAAGTCACCATGTTTGGGTTTGTGTGATGTTTCTTCACAATTAGATGGAGTTATGAATTCTTGGCACCACTATCACTGAAGTGAGGTATCCTCTGAGGTGTCTCATTTCTCATGAGCAAATGTCCATCATTTGGCCACGGGGGTGCCCACTGGGTGTTCCACATTACAGCCGGTGTTTTTCTGTTGTAATTAATAAGCAATTGTGGGGAGATGATCTGTGTCCACTTTCACCCATGATTCTGCTTGCTTTGGTGATTCTTGTGTATCTTTTCTTTCTTACACACAAGGTAGCATGCTATGGAGACTCTTGTACTATTTTTTGCTTTGTAGTATAGCCTGGAAATAACTCCTAATCAATTCAGAGACAGATTCCTCGTTCCATTTTATCACTGCGTAGACTCCATGGCCTGTACGTATAATGCTGTATTGAACGACAGTTGGCAGTTTGGGAGGTAAATCTCGGGGTAAATTTGCAGAAACAGAATTGTTGGGTCAAAGGGTCAATGCATACATACTCGTGTTAAGCACTGTGAAATTCCATTCCATTTTGCACTTCCACCAGGAGTGTTGGAGAGCGCTTGTTTCCCCACAGCCTTGGAAAATGACTATGTTCTCAGACCTTTCAAATTCTACCAGTCTGACAAATCAGAAATCATGTCACAGTGTGTTTTACTTTGCATTTCGTTTATTTTGAACAAAGATGAGGGCCATTTTTCTCTATTGTAAGTAAACGTAGATGTCATGCATGTACGTATGTGTATTATAGCATAATCATTTATTTTTATTGGGGTACAGTTGACCCCTAACATTCATTTCAAGTGCAGAACACAATGACTTGATATTTGTCTACACTAGGAAATGATCACCACAGGAAGTCTAATTACTATCTGTCACCACACAAAATTATAAAAAACCGTGTTTTCCCTTGTGATGAGAAGTTTTAAGACTTACTGTCTTGGCAAATTTCAAACATACCGTGCAATACTTCCCAAGGCATCAGTTGATGCCTGAAACTCTGGATAGTGCCAACTGCCATCTATAGTGTAGTTTTCCTGTATATACATACCAATCACAATGTTGAATTTTTTAAATTAGACATAGTGAAAGATTAACAACAACAACAATAAAGTAGAGCAAATATAAGAATATACCAAAATAAAAACTATGTGCATTTGGCCTCTGCCTCACAAAATATCTCATTGCACTGTACTCACCCTCCTTGAAATGATATGAGATGATAAAATGCCCACATGATGAGATGAAGTTAGGTGTATGACATAGGCGTTGTGATGTGTCTCTAAGCTGCTACGGAGCTTAAAAGATATCAGAAGGAGGACCTTCTGTTTCTAGACCATGACTGACCACAGGTGACTGAATCTGTGGAAAATGAAATATCAGATAAGGGAGGACTATGGTAGTCACCATGCTGTACGTTATAGTTTGTGACTTAACCTATTTTATAACTGGAAAGTTTTACCACTTGACCCCTTCCATCCATCTTGTCTACCCCTATCTTCTCCCCCATGGCAACCACCATTCTGTTCTCTGTATCTGCAAGTTTTATTTTGTTAGTTACTAATTTAAAAAAAAAAATTAGATTCTAAATATACGGGAGATCATATGGTATTTGTCTTTTCCTATGTATCTTATTTCACTTAGTATAACGCTCTCAAAGTCCACCCATATTGTCACAAATGACAAGATTTCATTACTTGTTATAGCCAAGTACTAAATATTGCATTGTGTGTGTATATTATATATATGCACACATACATATTTATTCTACATATACATATACATCCTATTTTCTTTATTCCTTTACTCATGGATAGATACTTTGGTGGTTACCATATCTTAGTTATTGTAAACTATGCCATTATGAACCTACAGATGCTCCTATCTTTTTGAATTAGTGGGCTTTTAAAATTCAGATAAGTGCTCAGAAGCATAATTGCTGGATCATATGCTGGTTTTATTTATTTGTATTTATTTATTTATTAGTTTATTTACTTATTGTTGTTATTATTTATTTATTTATTTATATTTTTATAGTTTGTTTATTTTCAGAGAGAGACGGACGTGCACAAGTGGGGGAGGGGCAGAGAGAGGAGAGAGAGAATCCCAAGTAGGTTCCTATCTGTCTGCATAGAGCCCAACATGGGGCTCAAATCCAAAAACCATGAGATTATGACCTGAGCTGAGAGCAAGAGTTGGACACTTAATTGACTGAGCCACTCAGGGGCCCCTCTGGTTTTATTTTTAGTTTACTGAGGAACCTCCATACTGTTTGCCACAGTAGTTGCATCCATTTACATTCCCACTCATGAAGTTTCCATTTTTTCCACATCTGTACCAAAACTCTCTATTTCATGTCTTTTTGATGGTAGTCCTTCTAACCAGTATGAAGTGACATCTCCCTGGACCTAGATTTGCATTTCTCTATAATTACTAATGCTGTTTTCATGTGTCTGTTGTTCATCAGTATGTCTTCTTTAGAAAAGTGTCTGTTCAGGTCCTCCACTGTTAAACTGGATTAGTTAATTTCGTGCTATTGAGTTGTAGGAGTTTTATATGTGTTTGGATATTAGCCTTATATCAGATACATGACTTGAAAACATTTTCCCCCTTTCGGTAGGTTGCCTTTTCATTTCGTTAACACTTTCCGTTGCTCTGCAGAACTTTTTGGTTTGATGTAGTCTCCTCAAATGACAGCTTTTGTTTTCATTCCTTTTGGGATCAGAGCAAAAGACTTACATCAAGATTAATGTTAAGAAGCTTCCTGCTCATGAAGAAAACTCCAGATATTTTTATGTCTGAAGGTCTCAGGTCTTATATTCAGGTCCTTAATCCACTTTGAGTTAATTTTTGTGAATGGTGTAGGATAGTAGTCTGATTTCATTCTTTTGCAAGTGGTTGTCCAGTTTTGCCTACCCCATTTATTAAAGACACCGCTCTTTCTGTGTATATATCCTTGCTTCATTATTGTCAGTTAATTGACAATATATGCTTGGAGTTATTTTTGGGGCTCTCAGCTCAGGTCATAATCTCATGGTTTTTGGATTTGAGCCCCATGTTGGGCTCTATGCAGACAGATAGGAACCTACTTGGGATTCTCTCTCTCCTCTCTCTGCCCCTCCCCCACTTGTGCACGTCCGTCTCTCTCTGAAAATAAACAAACTATAAAAATATAAATAAATAAATAAATAATAACAACAATAAGTAAATAAACTAATAAATAAATAAATACAAATAAATAAAACCAGCATATGATCCAGCAATTATGCTTCATTATTGTCAGTTAATTGACAATATATGCTTGGAGTTATTTTTGGGGCACTCTATTGGGTTCTCCTGAATTATCTGTCTGGTTTTTTGTCAATATCATACTATTTTGATTACTGTAGGTTTGTGATATAGTTTGAAATCAGGGAGCATGATGACTCCATCTTGGTCTTCCGTCTAGGATTCCTTTAATTATCTGGGGTCTTTTGTGATTCCATACAAATTTTTAGGATTTTTAAAATACTACTTTTGTGAAAAAAGCTTTTGGGATTTTGGTGGAATTGCATTAAATTCACAGATTTGCTTTGGGTAAGATGGACATTTTAATAATATTAGTTCTTCTAATCCATGAGCATAAAATATCTTTCCATTTATTTGTGTCTTTTTCAGTTTCTTTCACCAGGGTCTCACAGATTTCATTACACCGGTGTTTCACAAATTTGGTCCAATTTATTCCTAGGCACTTTATGACTTTTGATGTAATTGTATGTCAAAGAATTGTTTTCATTTGTCCTTCTGATAGTTAATGGTTAGTGTATCGAACACACAGCAGATATTTATTTGTGTGTTCATTTTTCACCCTTCTGTCTTACTGAATGTGTTTAAGACATTCCAGTAGTGTTTTGGTGGGCTCTTCAATGTTTTCTACAGAGTATTTTCAAATGCAGAGAACTCTAATCTTCCCGTTCCAATATTCATGCTCTTGTGTTTTGTTTTGTTTTGTTTTTGTTTTCTTCTTGCCTAATTGTTCTGCCTAGAACTTCCACTACTATGTTGAATACCAAATGTGAGAGGAAACATTCCTGGCCTGCTTTCAGCTTTTCACCACTGAGTATGATGTTAGCTGTGGGTTTATCATATACAGCTTTATTTTGTGGAGTTAACTCTCTGAATTTTTATTAAAAATGGATGTTTGAATTTGTCGAATGCTTTCTCTGCACCTATTGAGATGATGATATGATTTTTGTCTTTCATTCGGTTAACGTGGTGTCATGTTGATTGATCGGCAGATATTGAAACATCCTTGCATCACTGGAATAAATCTTACTTCATGGTAATTTATGGTACTTTTAATGTATTATGGGTTCATTTTGATAACATGTTGTTGACGATAACATTGTGCAGCTATCCCTCTCAGGCATATTGGCCTAAAATGTGTGTGTGTGTGTGTGTGTGTGTGTGTGTGTGTGTGTGTGTGTCTGTGTGTCTGTGTGTGTGTGTGTGTGTATTTCTCTTTCTGTGAAATGTTACAGGATTTTGATTGGAATTTATTTAAATATGTAGTTGCATTTGGGTAACAAGGACATTTTCATGATATTAATTAAGTTAAACAGATGATTTAACTTTTTTCTTTCTCACATCGATCCCTTTAATTTCTTTTTCTAGACCGATTGCTATGGCCAGGACTTCCCACTATGCTGTTGAAAAACTAATGGCAAGACTTGACATACATACATACATACATACACACATACACACATACACACATATACATACATATATGTGTGTGTGCATGTTAATATATTTAATTTATATATATATATACATACATACACACACATACATATATATAAGTGTGTGTGTGTGTGTGTGTGTGTGTGTGTGTGTATATATATACATACATACATACATACATTTTGATCACGTCCTTATTGGTCATGATGTTATCTGTGAGCTTGACATATATAGCCCTTATTAGGCTGAAAATTTTTTTAGTGTTTAGTATTTTTATCATGAAAGAAATGTCACAATTTGTCAAATACTTTTCCTGCATCTATTGACATAATCGTATTATTGTATTCTTTTATTGTATTAATATGGAGTAACACGCTTATTAATTTGTGTGCGTTGAATAATCCTTGCATCCCAAGGAAAATTCCCACTTGACCATGCAAGGAAACATAAGGGGAAGCCCCTTGACTCTGGCACTCCTCACCTTACACCTTCCGCTACTTCAATAAAAGCTGTGTTTGCATACACTCGAGTGTTGCCCCAATACCCAGAACCAACCAGTTGGGGAATCCAAAACCTAAAAATATAGTGCCACCTTCGGGAATACGCAGGAAAGGTTTATAATGGCCAGATTTGACCTGTTAAGTGCTCTAAACAAATATTTAACCTAGAATAGCGCTTAGAACTTTAAGTGTGAAAGAGGCACGTATTCTCAAAGTCTATGAAAAGTCAAAGTAATATGGTATTATAAAAAGAAAACAATAATCACCCATCAACAGAGCTCACTCAAAGACACGGAATATTGGAATCTAACTGGTAAAGAATTCCAAGTAACTGTGGGGTGCCTGGGTGGCTCAGTCAGTTAAGCGTCAGACTCTTGATTTGGGGTCAGGTCATGATCTCACGGTTCATGAGTTTGAGCCAACAACAACGACGACAACAACAACGGCAACAACAATAGAATTCCAAAGAGTTGTTGTAAAGAAATTCAATAAGCCTACCAAAGAGCTCAGAAAGGTAAATCACTGAACTCAGGAATAAAATTAATGGATAGAAAGAAGTTTAAATTATGAAAAAAGAAAAAAAAAAAGAATCATGCAGAAATTCTGAAACTGGGGAATTTAATGATGAGGTGAAGCAGTGCATTAGAGGGCAGAGGTCACAGAGCAACTCAGAAGAAAGAAAGATTTAAGTTAACTGTCTTGGAGGATTGGAGGATACGAATTTAGAAATAGTTCCGTTAGCAAAAGAGAGGGAACGAATTTTTTTTGTTTTTAATATTGAAGAAAAGCTAAGAGAGCTCTCAGATTTGGTCAGAGAGGGAGCTATAAGAATAATGGGAACACTAAGGAGAAGAGATAGACAAAGAGGCAGAAATTTTACTTAAAGAAATAATAGCCGGGAACTCCTAAACCTGCTAAAGGAATTAGACATGCAAGTCCATGAAATTAATATAGTGCCATATAACCCAACAGACAGAAAAAACTCCAGGATACGTAATGAAATTGTCAAAAACCAATATAAAGGCAGAATCATAAAGTCAGACGGTGGAGAAAGAAAGGAACCTACATAGAACCCCCTTAAACTATCAGCAAATTTCTCAGCAGAAACTCAATAGGCCAGGAAAAAAATGGAATGAAATATTCAAAATGTTGAAGGATAACACTTAGCAGCCAAGAATAGTACCCTGGCATTTGGCAATGGTACCCTGCATAGGAGAAGGTGAAATACAGGCTTCCAAGACAAACAAAGCTGAAGGAAGTCACCACTACTAGACATGTGTTGGAAGACATGATTAAAAAAAAAAGTTATTCAAACAGAAATAAAAGGACACTAAATAACAAGTCAAAAGTATATGAAAGTACACCCTGGCAAAGGTAAAAAATAGACACTCAGAATCAGAAACTAACTCGATATTAGAATGGCATGGTTAATCACTTAATTACACTTCAAAGGTTAAAGGAACGAGCATCGAAAATGACTATATCTGCTAAAATTTCCTAACAAATTTCACTGCACACAAAAGTAAATTTTGGTAGCTAAAATATGTAAGGGGAAGAGTCAAAGGGAGGGACTCTTATAAGTAAACAAGCAGAACTTTCTTTTGCATAAAATAGATATTTTATCTATGAGATGTTTTATATGAGCCAGTTGGTAACCACAAAGCAAAAATCTAGAATAGAGTCACAAAGCATTAAAAGGGCCGGTGGGGTGAGGGAGGGAGGATATGAGCAAATTAACCAGGAAAAGCCACCACCAATTTACAAAGGTAGACAGGGAAAGGGAATCAATGGAGATACAAAGTAAGCAACAGACAAACAATAAGATGGGATAGTAAAGTCCTTACCTACCCATAATTACTCTAAATGTCAATGGATTGAATTTACAGGTCAAAAGGCACAGACCGGCTGAATGGATAAAAAACAAAGACTCAAATCTATGCTGTATATAGTGGAAATCAAGAGAAAAAGCAAATAGTCATACTTTATCAGATAATGTAGACATCAAGCCAGCAACAAGAGGGAAGGAAGGTAATTACGTACTGATAAAAAAAGTCAACACAATAGGTAGATATAACAATCATAAATATACACACACTCAACACCAAAGTCTCTAAATATATGAAGCAAATACTACCAATAACAATGGAGACTTTAGTATCCCACTTTCAGTAATGGATAGCTCACCAAAAGAAAAAAATCAAGGAAACACCACACTTGAACCATTAGAACAAAGGGACTTAACAGGCATATATGGACCATTCCCTCCTAAAACAGCGACAGAATACATATTCTCCTCAAGTGCATACAGAACATTCTCCAGGATAGATCATATGTTAGGACACAAAACAAATTGAATCAAAATGAGACGAAAGAAAGAAAAGGAATGAAGGGAGGGAGGGAGGGAGGGGGAGAGAGGGAGGGAGGGGGAGGGAAGGCAGGAAGGCAGGCAGGAAGGAAGGCAGGCAGGAAGTATGGGAGAAAGAAGGGAAGGGGAGGGGAGGGGAGGGGAGGGGAGGGGAGGGGAGGGGAGGGGAGGGAAGGGAAGGGAAGGGAAGGGAAGGGAAGGGAAGGGAAGGGAAGGGAAGGGAAGGGAAGGGAAGGGAAGGGAAGGGAAGGGAAGGGGAAAAGGAAAAGAACCTGATGATAATGGTATGAAACTAGAAATCAACAGTGAGAGGAAATTTAGAAAATGTACGAGTATGAGGAAAGAAACAACACACAACTGAATAAAGAACATATCCAAAGGAAAATTTTTAAAATTACCTCTAAAAAAGTAAAAATGGAAATGCAACACCTTAAAAGTTATGGAGGCAGCAGAAGGGGTCCTGAGAGAAAATTTTATACTGGCAAATGCATATACACTGAGGAATTAAGAAGATGTCAAATAAACAACCTCATTTTATGCTCAGGGCACTAGAAAAAAAAAGAGCAAATTAAGCCCAAATTAGCAGAATATAGGGAATAATAAGATCCGACTGGAAATACATAATAGAGATGACAAAATTGGTACAAAGTATGAAGGAAGCTAATAGATGGTTCTTCGAAAATGTAAAATTGATAAATGCTTACCTAAACAGTGAAAAAAGGAGAAGGTTCAAATAAATAAAATTGGTAACAAAAGAGAATATTTTACAATGGATACTACAGTAACAGTATCATGAGACTACTATGAATAGTTATATGCCAACTAATTAGGTAACCAGAAGAAATGAATAAATTTTTAGGAACAAAAATATACTAATTCTGAGACAGGAAGGAAAAAGAACAATCATAAGTAAGGAATTGAATCAGTAATCAAAAAGTTCCCAACACAGAAAGGTCCAGAAACGAATGACCTTTTTGGTGAATTTAAAGCAAAATTGGGGCACCTGGGTGGCTCAGTCGGTTAAGCGTCCGACTTCGGCTCCGGTCATGATCTCGTGGTCCGTGAGTTTGAGCCCCGCGTGGGGCTCTGTGCTGACGGCTCAGAGCCTGGAGCCTGTTTCGGATTCTGTGTCTCCCTCTCTCTCTGACCCTCCCCCGTTCATGCTCTGTCTCTCTCTGTCTCACAAATAAATAAACGTTAAAAAAAATTAAAGAAAAATTAACACCAGCCCTTCTGTACTCTTCCAAAAAAAATTGAGGTGGAGGAAACACTTTGAGTCTCACTCTATGAAGCCAGAATAACCTGGTAACAAATGCAGGGGTGGACACCATGAGGAGAAAAAAAACCAAAAAACAAAAAACGAGCAAAGAAAAAAATTCTTGAGCACTATCATATGTCCCCATATATGTAAATTATCAACAAAATGTCAGCAAATGAATCAACAACATATTAAAAGGATTATACACCATGACCAAATGTGATTTATCCCTGGGATTCAACATACCCAAGCCAATAAATACAATACACCATATTAACAAAACTAAAGATAAAAACCACATGGTTATCTCAATAGATGCAGAAAAGGCATTCGACAAAACACAATACGCATTTGTGGTAAAAACCTCAAGGAGTGTAGGTATAAAAGGAACATAACTCAACATAATACAGTTCATATGTGACAATCTTACAGGTAACATCTACTTAATGGAGAAAAATAGAGCGCTTTTCCTCTAAGATCAGGAACAAGAGAAGGTTGCCCACACTCACTACTCATTAAATAGAATACTGGAAGTCCAGTACTAGAGCAATTAGTCAGGACAAAGAAATAAAAGACATGCAATTCAGAAAGGAAGAAGTAAAATGGCCACTATTTGCAGATGACATAATTTTGTGTATAGAAAATTCCAAAGACTCAGGCAAAACACTGTTGGAACTAATAAAACATTTCAGTACATTTCAAAATGCAGAGTCAACAAACAGAGCCCAGTTGTATTTCTATACACTAATGAGAAAGCATCTGCAAGAGACATAAAGAAAACTATTGCATTCTCAAAACTAATGCCATTCCTAGGAATAAGTTTCACCAAAGAAGTGAAAGATCTGTGAAAGAAAAACTACAAAACTCTGTTGAGAGAAATCAAAGACAAAAGAATGGAAAGACATCCCATGTTCATTAATTAGGAAAATTAATGTCGTTAAAATGTCCATACTAAAATAGGTAGGCAGATGACATAATCCCCACGAAAATGCCAATGACGTTTGTCAACAATAGAAAAAGTAATCCCCAAACGTGTATGGACCACAAAAGACCCCAAATACCCAAAGCAATCCTAAGGAAAAAGAACTTTTGAAACCAGAGATTTCACATATTGTGATTTCAAACTATCGTATCAAACTCTAGCAGTCAAGAAGTATGATGCAGGCATAAAAATAGACACACAGAGCAGTGGTTCAGAAGAGAGACCCTGGGGTCAAGATTCAACAAGAACACCCAATGCTAAAATGATCATCTCTTCAACAGACAATGTTGAGGAATCTTGATAAACACATTAAGTGCGTGTGTATGTGTGTGTGTGTGTGTGTGTGTGTGTGTGTGTGTGTAGGTGTGTGCACGTGTGTGTGTGTACATACATACACACACTTAATGTGTTTATGTATGTGTGTCTATATATAGACAGACACACTAAGTGTATTTATATATATACATATATATGTATGTACACACATATACACACACACACATCTACGATGTGGTAAATATATAGTGTGTATATATACATGTATATGTATATGTGTGTATATATAATATATTTACATATATAGCTGAATATTATTCATCCATGAGAAGGAAGGACATCCTGCCATTTGCAACTACAAGGAAGGACCTTGAGCCATTATGATGAGTGAGATAAATCTGACCTACAAACGCGTGTATATTATTTAGATGGGAAATCCAAAAACCATGCAGGAGAGAGACAGAGAGAGAGAGAGAGAGAGACAGAGAGAGAGAGAGAGAGAGAGAGAAAGTGACAAACTGTGGTTACCAGAGGGTTGGAGAATGGGAGAATAGGGCAGATGTTGTTGTTATTTACTGCTCATTACAAACTTATCATGGACGGTAAATAAGGTGTACAGATTTGGTGCACAGTATATGAACATAAACAATATAGTATTACAGCATCAGCTTGCTAATATTAGAACCACCACCAGAGAAAGACAATTTTGTGACACGATAGAGGTTCTAACTATTGTTACACAGGAAATCTTATTACTATATGTAAATGCATCAAATTAACACTTTAAATGTACCCAAGGTTATATGTCAAGTACTTTTCAATTTTAAAAAAGAACAGATGATCAACAAGTAGATGACAAGATGCTCAAGATCATTAACCATCCAAGAAATACAAGTCAACCCCACAAAGGGATGTCACCCCACACATGTTAGGATAGTGTTAATCAACTATCTAATTGATTGTTGATCAACAATTGATTGTTCTAATCAATTGATCTAATTGATTGTTGATCAACAATCAACTAAATAAGACATGGTGTGCACTTGGTCCCCAACTTATGATAGTTTGACTCATGATTTTTTGGCCTTATGATGATGTGAAGGTGATACTGTTCACTTGAAACCATACCTGAAATTGTGAAGTTTGGTCTTTTCCTGGGCCAGTAATATGCATACAATACTCTGGTGATTCTGGGCAACAGCAGTGAGCCACAGCTCCCAGTCAAGCCTGAGATGCTGAGGGTCAATGAATGGTATATCAGTAACCATTCTTTACCCATGTATCCATTCTGTTTTTCACATCCAGTAGAGTATTCAAGAAGTTATAGGGACAGCCAAACAGCACTTTACCATAAAATAGGCTTTGCAGTATTTTATTTTGCCTGAGTATAGGAATGTTTCGGTGTTCTGAACACATTTAAAGTATGCTAGGCTAAGCTGTGATGTTCTGTAGTAGGTGCGTTAAATACATTTTTAACTTACCATATTGTCACCTTATGATAAGTTTATCAGGACATAACCCCATCATAAGTTGAAGAGGACTTGTATATGCACAATGATAACATTATTAAACCATGAGATAGAAAGACATTTTGCCATTTGCAATGTAATGAATAAGCCTGGAGGACACTATGTTAAGTGAAATAAGTCATACTGAAAAGACAAATAGTATACGAAATCACCACATTGTTGAATCTAAAACAAAAACAAGCAAACAAACAAAACCTCAAACTCAGAGAGATTAGAAGACTAGTTACCAGCATCCAAGTAGTGGGGAAGATAGAGGATTGCTTGTGAAAAGATACAAGCCTTCAGTTACAATTTTAGTAAGTTCTGGGAATCTGATGTACAGCACAGTAACTTCAGTTAATAAAAGTTTATTTTCTACTTAAAACTTGCTGAGAGAGTAGACATAAAGTATTCTCACCACACACACACACACACACACACACACACACGGTAATTATGCGGGGTGATAGATACATTGATTATCCTTGCTGTGGCTATTTCACGAAATATACATAAATGACATCATCACATTGTACATTTTAAATACATTTCAGTGTAATTTGTGATCTACGTCTCAGTAAACCTGGGAGAAAAAGATATTAAGCAGCAACCTATTTGATCTACCGGTCGAATTCCAATTGATGGATGATGCTCAAGTCCTCTATCTCCTATCTAACCTGGAGAATGCTCTGTGCGCAGTTGTGAATGTGTGTATCTACAGATGGTGTTTTGTTTTGTTTTCACTTAGAAACTAATTTGTTTGGATTTTCATGCCCAAGCCCTCTCTCTCCTGGTTACTATTTGCATGAAATGCCTTTTCCCCCCCCCGTCCTTCCTCGCAATCTATGTGTGTCCTTAGATCTAGAGGTGGTAAAATGTTTGAGGGAGAGTAGGAGTGACAGGCTTCCAGTATGCAATGAAGAGGTCACGGGGATAAAGGCATAACATAGGGAATGTTATTCAATATTATTAAAATGGCATTGTATGGTGACAGATAGAAGCAACACTTGTGGTGAGTGTGCCATACTGTATAGAGAAGTTTAATCCCCGTGTTGTATGCCTGCAGTTGACATTTCACACACATTTTGTGCCAAGTATGTTCAAATAAAAATAAACAAAACTCCCCCAACACACAGTGGGTCTGTTACAGACAGAATATACATGAAACCTGGCTTGTTTTTTTTTTGTTTTTTTTTTATTTAGACAATCTATGCATTTTGCTTGAGAGTTTAATCCATTTACACTTAAGCAATGACTTACATCTGCCATTTTGCCATTTGTTTTCTATATCTTCTATTTCTCTTGTCTTTTACTTCTTTAATTACTACCATCTTTGAGATTTGCTTTTTCTTAATTAATTATTTTCTTGTTTTCTTAATTAAAATTGTGTAGCATTTTAACTCCTTTCTCATTTGCCTTTCTATATGTTATTTTTAGGGGGTCCCTGGATATTACAATTGACATCTTAAATTTATAACATACTAGTCCACATCAATATCAATTTTATCTTCCAAAGTATAGCATATAGACTTAAGGGTGCTCCAGTGGTGCCCGTATTCTAATCTCTGAAACCTGTCAATATGTTACCATCCATGTCAAAAGGGAATTTGCACCTGTGATTGTGTAGGATATTGAGATAAGGAGACTATTTGAATTGTCTAGGAGGGTTCAGTGTAATCAAAAGGAACACTATAAGAGGGAAGCAGACAGGATAGAAGGAAGCAGAGAAGGAGATTAGGTGATAGAAGCAGAAAAGAGAAAGAGATTATAAAGATGCTATGTAGCTCACTTTAAAGATGGAGGAAGGAGTGATAAAGTAAGGATGTGGGCAGCAGCCTCTAGAACCTAGAAAGAACACAGATTCTCCCCCTCGAGCCTCCAGCAGGAACTGCTAACCCATTTTGGACTTCTGACCTCTAGAGTAGCTACATACTATATGCATGTTTTTAATCCACCATGTTTGTGGTCATTTCTTAGGACAGTAAGGACAGTAAATAAACTCTAGCATAGCATGTATTTTCTAAAATGCTCCCATTCACCTGTTACTATAAGAGCTCTTCCGGGGGCCACAAATTATATTCATTATGTCTCATGTTCTTAACCCTTTGAAAGATAGGTATTATACATTCCAGTTTACAGATAAGAAAACAAAGATGGACCTCCCACAGCCACACAGAAATGCTTAAACTGTATATTCAAAGACTGGGCTTTTTGGCTTCCAAGCCATTATCCATTTCATCCATGTCATGCTCTCTGAATATAATATAGTTCTTGAGGAAAGTAAAGGTAAGAAAGAATTTGCTCCTTGTGGAATATGAGCAAAAAGTTAGTGGGAAGTAAATGAGTAACACATTTTGCTAAATGAAGATAAACATATATGGGAAAGGGTGGTTGATAGGACATATCATAGATCTCTTGCATTCTTGGGAACAGTAAATTTTGAGTCTCATAGTCCTCATATATTTCGGTTCACATATTTAGACACGAAGTAGATTTTCATATATATGATTCAGGAGATATGCTACACTGTAATGCCCTACGCAAATTACCCCCCAAAAAGTGTAATTTGCATTCATTAAAAGCTTGAGGAGATTAAGGTGACTGTTGATGAGTCAAGTTTAAGTTGTCATTAGCAAATCCATATCCTTCAATAATTACTTTTAGTATAAATGAACTATGAGGGTTAAGATGGCAGAGAATTACGTAAGGCGACCCTAAGCTTGCCTCCTCCCCTGAACAGCTAGATAAATACGAAATCACTTTGGACACAAAAACAATTGATCAGAAGTCCTAGAGAATAAAGCTGCCTGTCTGAAAAGAGGAACAATGACCCGTAGAAGGTGGGAACTGTGGGGACTTGGCTTGTGCGAGAAAAGAGCCACTGAGGCTGTGGTGGGGAGGGGTCCCTGATCACAAAGAGGTGAGTTAAGACTGAAGAAAAAAAAAAGAGTAGCATGGTGTGAGAAGAAGGTCCCCTGCTTAGAGAGCAACTGGTAGAGGTGATAAGGCCTCTCCGGGGGCAAAAGACCCAGCAAGTACCACAGAGCTGCCACATTCACTGGTTTATAGGAAGAAAGACTCTGGCTGAGGACAGCAAACCTTGGTGCAGCTGTGTGTTGAGATTTACCATAAACTCTGAGCTGCTACCACTATGTGGTGGTGCAACTGCTTCCTGGGACAAGCCAGCACCAGCCATAGTGCAGCAAGACCCTCCCTCAAAGGATAAGCACGGGTCTGAGCAATGAGGGTCTCTGAAGTGCTGTGGTTTTGAAACACAGCTGTGCCTGAAGTAATGCACAGCCTTGGAGGGCAGCACCACCTGGCAGAGAGACTTGTCAGACACAGACAAGATGAAAGTAGGGAGCTAACAGAAGTGGGGAACACAGGAGGAGAGATTGTTTCTGTGTCTGGGACAGCCTGAAAATCCAGCTCTGGGGACTGGAGAGCAGGGCAAAGCCACTTTCGGCCCTAGCCCACCAGCCTTGATTAATCTTAGTGAGCTAAACAGTGGCACCAAGTGGAGAATAGAGCCATTCCACCAAGCCCCACCTCCTGTACCTTCCAGGCACATCTCTATAGGGCAGAGAATCCACCTGAGAATCAGAGCTGCAGGCGCCTCCCCCCAGACGACCACACAAACCCCTTCCATGCACTAAGTCTACTGATCGTAGAGAGCTGCAAAGGTTCATCTCTAAGGGAAGGAAACAAGATCTAGCTTACTTTGGGTTTTTATTTGTTTGCTTTCTTTTTCTGTTTTTGTTTTGCTCTTCAAGGATATGAAAAGAGCAAGCATTTACTTATTTTATTTTTAATTCATTTCTTTTCTTTTTTCTTTCAAGCTTCTCTTACCAAGGGGACCAAAACACACCTAGGTTCCAGCTTCTTTTAACATTATTTTTAAATTTTTTAAATTTAAATTTAATTGTTACTTTTCCCCTCCAAAGTGACAAGACAGAGAAATGCATCCCAAAAGAAAGAACAGGAAGTAGAAGTAACGGCCAGGGACTTAATCTATACAAGTAGAAGTAAGATGTCTCAACCAGAATCTAAAACATCAATTATAAGAATTCTAGCTGGGCTTTAAAAAAGCATTGAAGACTCTAAAAAATTCTTTACTGCTGAGATAAAAGAGCTGAAATCTAGACAGGCTGAAATTTAAAATGCCATAACTGAGATGTAAACCTGATTGGGTGCTATAATAGTGGGATGGATGAAGTAGAGGAACGAATTAGTGATCTAGAAGATAAAATTATGGAGGAAATGAAGTAAAAAGAAGAGGGAAACGGAGGTAATGAATCATGGAGGTAGACTTAGGGAACTCGGTGACATATTAAAATGAAATAACATTTCTACCACAAGGAATCCCAGAAGATGAAGACAGAGAAAATGGGACAGAAGTTTTATTAGAGCAAATTATAGCTGAAAACTTCCCTAATCCGGGGAAGCACACAGACATCAAAATCCAAGCAACGCAGAGAAATCCCATCAAATTCAACAAAAGTGGGCCATTGTGAAGGCCTATCAAAGTCAAATTCACACAATACACAAATAGGAAAAAATCCTGAAGAAGCAAGGGAGTAAAAGTCTTACACTTACGGGGAAAGGCAGATCAGCTCACAGCAGATCTGTCCAGAGAAACTTGACAAGCCAGAAGACATGGACAGGAAATATTCAATGCGCTGAATGTGTGTGTGTGGGGGGGGGGGGAGAGGGGGGAGTGGGGGGGAGGGGGGTTGGGGGGGGAGTGGGGGATGGGGGGGTGCAGCCAAGAATACTTTATGCAGCAAGTCGTTGCTCTAGAATTGAAACAGAGATAACACTTCACAGACAAAAACTAAAGCAGTTTCTGACCACTCAACCAGCCCTGCAGGAAATATTAAGGGGGACTCTTTGAGTGGGGGAGGAGTGCGGTTAAGACAAAAAGCAACAGACTGGAAAGAAAAGATAACATCACCAAAAACACCAAATTTACAGGTGACACAATGGCACTAAACTCATATCTTTCAATAATTATCCTGAATGAAAATGGACTAAATCCTCCAATCAAAAGATAGGGTATCAACAACAACAACAAATGGACTAAATTCTCCAATCAAAAGATAGGGTATCAACAACAACAACAACAACAACAACAACAACAACAACAACAACAGCAACAGCAACAAAATCCATCTATATGCTGCCTACAGGAGATCCATTTTATACCTAAAGACACCTGTAGACTGAAAGTGAGGAGACGGAGAAACATCTATTATGCTAATGGATGCCGAAAGAAAGCTGGACTAGCCATACTTATATCAGTCAAACTAGATTTTACACCAGAGACCATAACAAGAGATGAAGAAGGGCACTATATGACAATTAAGAACCCAACAGGGAGTTCTAACAGATGAAAATATTTATGCATCCAAAAACATAAATCAATTAATAACCAGCATAAAGAAACCTATTGATAATAATACGATAACAGTAAGAGTCATTTTTAATCTTAAAAAAAATTAAGATTTTTTTCCAGAGAGAGGGAGCATGTGTGAGTGGGGGAGAGGGGCACAGGGAAAGAGAAGAAGAAGAAGAAGAAGAAGAAGAAGAAGAAGAAGAAGAAGAAGAAGGAGGAGGAGGAGGAGGAGGAGGAGGAGGAGGAGGAGGAGGAGGAGGAGGAGGAGGAGGAGGAGGAGGAGGAGGGGGAGGAGGAGGGGAGGAAGAAGAAGAAGAAGGAGAAGAAGAAGAAGAGAGAGAGAGAGAGAGAGAGAGGAGAAAATCCTAAACTTGTTCTATCCTCTGCGTGGAGCCCAATGTGGGGCTTGAGCCCACACCCCGGGATCATGACCTGAGCCCAAATCAAGAGTCAGACCCTCAACTGACTGAGTCACCTAGGCGTCCTAGGGTAGAGAACTTTCACACCTAACGAGTAGCAATGGACAGGTCATCTAAGCAGAAAATAAACCAGGAAACAATGGCTTCGAATGACACACTGAACCAGATGGACTGAACTGATACATTCAGAACATTCCATCCCAAAGCAGCAGAATACATACTCTTTTCAAGTGCTCATGGACCATTCCACAGAATAGATTACATACTGAGTCACAAATCAGCCCTCAACAAGTGCCAAAAGATCGACATCATACCATGCATATTTTCAGATGACAACACTATGAAATGTGAAGCCAACCACAAGAAAAAAATTGGAAAGCCCTCAGACACGTGGAGGTTAAATCGCATCATAATAAAGAATGAATGGGTTAATCAGAAAATTAAAGAAGAAGAAGGAAAAAAAAACTACATGAAAGTCAGTGAAAATGAAACCAAGACAGTTCAAACCCTTTGGGAAGCAGTGAAGGCAGTCCTAAGAGGGAAGTATATTCCAATACAGGCCTAACTCAATCAGTAAGAAATTTCCCTAAATCACAAGCTAACCTTACACGTAAAGGAGCCGAGAAAGGAACAACTAATAAAGCCTAGAATTAGCAGAAGATGGGAAATAATAGAGACTAGAGAAGAAATACACTATATAACAACAACAACAACAAATACCAGTAGAACAGATCAACCATACCAAGAGCTGGTTCTTTGAAAGCATAAATAAAATTGATAACCCCCTAGCCAGACTTACCAAAAAGAAAAGAGAAAGGACCCAAATAAATAAAATCATAAATGAAAGCAGAGACATCACATCCAATACTGCAGATATATAATTATCAGGCAATATTATGAGAAAGTATATGCCAACAATGATGGTAATTTGGAAGAAATTAAGGAATTCATAGAAACACACACACACCACCAAACTTGCAAAAGAAAGAAATAGAAATATGAACAGATCCATAACCAGCAAGGAAATGGAAATAGCCATTAAAAAAAAAAAAATCCCCTAGCAAACAAAAACTCAGGGCCAAAAGATGGATTCCCAAGGAATTGTACCAGACATTTAAAGAAGAGTTAATACTGCTCATTCTCAAACAATTCCGGAACAAAAAAGAAAACAAAACCAAACAAAACAAAAAACAAGAAATGTAAGGAAATCTTCCAAAGTCCTTCAACGAGGTCAGCATTACCTTGATTCCAAAACCAAAAACCGTATACCAGCCAATATCCCTGACGAACATGCAAAACTTCTCAACAAGATACCAGCAAATCAAAGCCAACAAACAGTACATTAAAGAATGATTCACCATGATCAAGTGGGATTTATTCCTGGGCTGCAGGTCGGGTTCAAAATTTGCAAATCATTCAATGTGACACACCATACCAACAAAGGCAAAGATAAGAACCATGTGCTCCTCTCAATAGATGCAGGAAAAAGCATTTGACAAAATACAGCATCCTTTGTTGATAAAATGCTCAGCAAAGCAGGGATTGATGGAACACTCCTCAACATCATAAAGACCATTCAGCAAAGACCCTCAGCTAATATCATCATCGATGGAGAAACACGGAGAGCCTTTTCCCTGCTCGGGAGTAAGACAAGGATGTCCTCTCTCACCATTGCTATTTAACATAGTAACTGGAAGTCCTAGCTAAAGGAATCAGACAACAAAAAGAAGTCAAAAGCATCTGAAATAGCAAGGAGAGGTAAAACTGTCACTATTTGCAGATGACATGATGCTCTATGATGTTCTCTATGGAGAACACCCAAAAGACTTCCCCCAAAGTTTGCTAGAACTGATACATGCATTTAGTATAGTGTCAGGATATAAAGACAATGTACAGAAATCTGTTGCACTTCTGTACACCAGTAACAAAACGGCAGAAAAATGAATCAAAAATGAGTCTATCCCATTTGCAATGGCACCAAAACAATTAAAAACGTGGGAGGAAAAAACCTAATAAATGATATGTACTCTGAAAACTATAGAAGACTTCCAAAAGAAATTGAAGGTGACGCAAAGAAATGGAAAGACCTTCCATGGTCACGGACTGGGAGAACGAATATTGTTAAAATATCTATACTACCCAAAGCAATCTACACATTTAATACGATCCCCATCAAAACACTGCCAACTTTTTTCTCAGAGCCAGAACAAACAATCCTAAAATTTGTACGGAGCCACAAAAGACCCTGAATAGCCAAGAAATCCTGAAAAAGAAAAACAAAACAAAACAAAACAAAACTGCAGGCAATGCCATTCCGGATTTTAAGCGATATTACAAGGCTGTGGTTGTCAAGACAGTATGGTATTGGCACAAAAACACACAGGTCAATGGAACAGAATAGAAAACCCAGAAATGTACTCACAACTATAAGGTCAAGTAATCATTGACAAAGCAGGAATGAATATCCAATGGACAAAAGAGCCTCTTCAACAAACGGTGTTGGGAAAATGGGACAGCAACATGAAGAAGAAGAAGGAAACTGGACCACTTCCTTACACCGACACAAAGGTAAATTCAAAACCGATGAAAGACCTAAATGTAAGCCGGGAAACTCTCAAAATTTTAGCAGACAACACAGGCAGCAATCTCTTTGACCTTGGCTGTAGGAACTTCTTACTAGGTATGCCACCAGAGTCAAGGGAAACAAAAGCAAAAATGAACTACTGGGACTTCATCAGGATGAAATCTTATGCACAGCAAAGAAAACAATCAACAAAACTAAAAGGCAGACATTGGAATGGGAGATGATATTTGCAAATGACATACTGGATGAAAGGTTACTGTCCAAAATATTTAAAGAAGTTATTGAACTCAACACCCAAAGAACAAATAACCCAGTTAAGGAATGGTCGGAAGACACCCTGGAAAGCAGTATGGGGTTCCTCAAAAAATTAAAAACAGAACTATGTTACAACCTCACAATTGCCCTACTAGCTATTTATGTAAAGGATACAAAAATGCTGATTCAGAGGGTCACATGCACCCCAAAGTGTGTAGCAGCATTATCAACAATAGCCAATTTATGGGCCAAGCCCAAGTGTCCATCGACTGGTGAATGGATAAAGATGCGGTGTATACACAGGCATGATCAAAAAAAAGTGAAATCTTGCCATTTGCAACAAGGTGGATGGAACCAGAGTGTCTTATGCTAAACAAAATAAGTCAATCACGTAAATATCATATGCTTTTCAGTCATATGTGGAATTTAAGAAACAAAACATATGAACATAGGGGAAAGGATAGAAAAATAATAAACAAGACGGGTTATTTGGAGAAAAATGGCTTGTGACAAAATCTAAATGCAAAGAAGAGTGGTAGAAGGTTCGTGGGGAAAAAAATCTTTAAAAAATTTTATGTGTGGTCATGACGCACTAAGGTTAAAATAAATAGATTTTTAAAGTACACTGTGTCAAGATTAAAATTTCTCCTCCTTGGATCCAAAGGCTGGGAAAATGATAGCAACACTCTTGCTGCCAGCCTCCAAATCCTCCACGTTTGCGTGTTCCTGTTCAGCAGGGGAATGGATGCCTCTGCCATGTGAGGGATGGAATATCTATGAAGGGCTTTTACTAAGGTTCATGGGAGCCATTTTCCTAAACTCAGCCCACTGTAAGGCAAAAATGGATATCCGCGTGGCTAAAACATATTTATGTGGGCAATGTTGAGAAAGGCAGGGAAATAGACCTTGATTTTGGCCCTTTCGCCCCCTCCCTCAATGGCCAATGACCAATATGCAAGTTATTGCTGAACCAAAATACAATTAGTGCATCCTACGACAACCACAAAAACAAACAAGAACAGAACAAAACAAAACAAAAGCAAAACAAAAACCAAAAACACTACTGCTAATGGTAATAAATAAATGAGTGAATAGGTAAATAAACACATAAATAAATACATAAATAAATATAATTTTAACAAAAAGAGTAAAACAACAGGACCACACACCCTTTTATGTTATTTTACCTAAGCCTTGGTTGGAGTTACCCATTCCTTATAGTCCACAAGGCCAAGCAATTATAAAATGAGCACGTAATAAGCTCAAACACGTGTTAACAAAAACAAAAACAAAAACAAAAACAAAAAGGGGGAGATACCCCCGGCTGTCTGCATGACAACCTCAGCTCCTTCTTGCTATGATGACTCTTAACTTTTTAAGTCTTAATCCTCAAGGACTAATGCAGCTGAGTGACATTCTTCAAAACAAGATAAACCCTCTCACCCTACGGTGCTACGCAAAACCGCTGAAGGGGGGCCCACACGGACTGGGCCCACTAAACTTCTCAGCTGGGGTTGAGGGTACACTTGTGTTCTTTCAGATTCTGGACATTTGTGGATTCCTTCTTGTTTGGTAAAGCCTTACCATGGCATCACGGAGATCCCCGGGATAGCTTCCAACGAACCAGGACATCCAGAGCATGCCTCTGAGTGAGCGGCCACCGGCCCCTTTTGCAATATGGAAGAAGCCTCTTCGTGAACTCCTCATCCTGAAGCCACTCCACAAACGTAAGTCCTTGCCCCTGACATAACACGAGGAACACTTAAATGCCGCCTAACCAGGCCGGCATCCTCTTACAAAACAATGATATTGCGTATACCCCTAATTCACATCTGATGGCCATGATTTCTGTCTTTAACAAAAATTCAGTGTGTGTAAGCCTGATTCTTCTCCTTGCCCTCTTTTGTCCAGGCCAAGTTCACTATTCAAGTTGGGGCTCATCTCCTTAAGCCACGTATATTTGATAGCCTAACACTCCTAGACTGGGCTATTCTTATTAGCAATGACGACAGGGTTCATAGATGGAGCCAATCTTAACCTGCCCTTCCAAATAGAACAAGAGCGTTGGCTTTATATGCCAAGACCTTCACGGTGACTTCCTCCAGCACCTCCTATGCGTGTTACTAAACTTAGCAACTTACCTGCTTGCCTTAGACTAAAAATCAACTGGCTTTTACATGTACAGCCCCAAATTTCTACCAGGCCAGACGATTTTACCTTTTTCTCGGTCACAAGCTTTGATATACCTCAAAAAAACAAGCATATCTCGCACTCCTAATGTTATAGCTTGCTCTAGTCTCAAGTATTCAGACCACCCCTGGAATAATATTCCTTGGACAACCTGTTATGGAGAGACTGAGCATAATCTTCACTGGGGTAACTGGGCTATTATTGACAGGGGTCCTAGAGGACATCTTGAAACAAAATATTCTAATAACACCACATCCTTTGGCCAGCCTAGTAGGAGAATATTTTTTGAAAAGATGGAGACTTGTCTGGCCCTATAATTTCTGCACATAAAGGGAAATTAAAAGGACCTTGGCCTGTTAATCTTTGGAAACTAGGCCTCCCCTTCTTCACTCGTACTATTAACCAAAGGTGAAATTTATGTAAAGCGACATGGCAACCTAACTTGGGCCTCTCTGCACAATGACCAAATTGCTGTGGACAACTATTCGTGTCCCTTTTCCCTACATTCTCTTTGCTACCTCCCCTTTGCAGATCCAACAACTAGGAAATACTGATAATATCTCTACCTCTCAGGGCTGGTTTATGTCCTGCATAAGTAATGATAACATCATCCAATTTAAACACCTCCTTCTTATGAGTACTTAGTGCATCTCAGCCTGGGTTCCTGTTAATAGCTCTGAACCCTATATGCATCCTTCAGGACTAGGCATGCCTTCCAAGCTTATTGGACACTGGCACTCTGCCGTAAGGCAAAAAAGGTTTGTTGGCCTGTTAATCATGGGCATCCTAGCAGCAGTAGGCATTATCACCTCTGCACTACAGCGGGAGTCACCCTGCATCATACTATCCAGACAGCCCATGTCCTTAATAAATGCATGGTCAATGCTACCAAAGCATTCATAAGCCAGACTTCCATTGATAGACACTTCTGGCCCACCTGGAAGCTCTTGAGGCTGCAGTGAAATTTATTGGAACAAGACAGGAGGCCTGGTTCCTCCACTCTAAACTGCCCTGTGACCCTAGCTACCAGAATATATGCATGACTGGAATTCCTTATAATCACTCCCAAGCTTGGGATGCTGTCCAGACACATCCTCGCAGTATCTTTTCTTCCCACCTCTCTGACAATATGAAAGATTTAGATATGACTTTGTTCCAAAAGCTACAATTTGCAAAGGATCTGCTTAAAAATAAATGGGCGGATTCCTGGGAAACGTGGCACGACCTAAATCCTTTCTCACTTAAGGCTAGCACCCATCTCAAATTCTGGGTAACTTTAGGAAGTGGAATGCTTTTACCATTGTGCAGAATCACCCTCCAAGCCATCCAAAAGCCAAAAAAAAAAATTTAAAAAGACAAGGAACTCATCATGACGGATTGTCTTCAAACATGAAACTAAAAGAACTCCCCCCCCCCAAAAAAACCCCACAAAACCAAAAACCCAAAAGCAAAAAACAATAAGGGGGAGCAGTGGAGAACCCTGGGCTTATACCAATGAGTTAACAAGGCACAAAGAAGTACAAAGCCATAGGATGCTCACATCTGAGTTTGGGTAAACAGGATTAGCAGCCAAGAATAGGAGGTACAAAGGCACAAAGAATAGAGAGGGTCAAAAAACAAGAGACAAGAAGGAAAAAGAAGCAAACAGAAAAGCATGATTCAAAACAAAGATAAAATATCTTTATTTATTCAAAATATCTATATTTATTCAAAATAAACATAAAATGAAACGACAAAAAACAAATCAGAAACTATGAGACTGATTCCACTAGGAAGAAACAAAAAAGAAGGAGGAGGGAGGAGGAGGGAGAGGAGGAGGAGGAGGACGAGGAGGAGGAGGGAAGGAGGAGGAGGAGGAGGAGGAGGGAAGAAGGAGGAGGAGGAGGAGGAGGAGGAGGAGGAGGAGGAGGAGGAGGAGGAGGAGGAGGTGGAGGAGCAGGAACAGGAGGTGGAGGAGCAGGAATAGGAGAAGGAGGAGGAGGAGGGAAGAAGGAGGAGGAGGAGGAGGAGGGAAGAAGGAGGAGGAGGAGGACGAGAAGGAGCAGGAATAGGGTGGAGGAGCAGGAACAGGAGGTGGAGGAGCAGGAATAGGACGAGGAGGAGCAGGAATAGGACGAGGAGGAGCAGGAATAGGACGAGGAGGAGGAGGAGGAGGAGGAGGAGGAGGAGGAGGAGGAGGAGGAGGAGGAAGAAGAGGAGGAGGAAAAATAAGGTGAAGAAAAAGAGTTATTTGTTGGTGCCCAGAGAGTGGTGCGTTTGCTGGTCTGGAAAGAGGCTGGTTGCATAATCACAGCGTCAGTCTTTACTCCAGTTAATTAGCAGCTGCCAAGCATGGAGGAATGGAGTTTGGGGTAAGCAGGTCTTTTCTACTCTGGGGGCTGCTATGCTGCTCTCTGGAGTCCCAGAGTGTTGGTGTTGGGACAAATGGCATGACTCCAGTCTCTCATGGCCATACTGGAGATCTCAGCTGCACTGTTCAGGCAGCCCTTGCAGAAGAGCAAGGGCCATCAGCTTGCCTTGTGCCCCAAATATCCTGAGACTTCTCCTTGGCACACACTGCTAAGATGTAAAGCCGTGTCTTAAAGGACCTGGCACTGTGCAGATCTTCTTTCCTCCTCTGGAGTAGAACTTCTCCACCTGTTGAAAGGCCTTTGTCTGGTGCTGGCAGGGTCTTTTGTCCTTGGGGAGGCAATAAACCCTCCTCCAAAAGTAGTCCAGAAAGGGGATCGTTCTCTCCCAGTGTGCCCCAGAGATTGCTACACCATACATTACCCCCTTTTCCCCGTGAGAACTCTCCACAGCTACAGTCTGGAGAAAGTTGTGCATGTCCAGAAACTCAGGGTTTAAGCTCCATATCCTATTTGCAAAAGAGAGATGCTCAGTACCTTTACTTCCCAATTGGTGGCCCAGAGAAGTTTTCCTCTTGTGCTTATTTGATGCTGCACTATCTCAACCCTTCTCTCTTTCTCTCCCTTTTGTCTCTCCATGGAAGGGATTCCCTCCCCTCATGGTTCCACCACTTTCTTCCCCCAACTCACATCATGCACCTTGCTTCTGCCAAGCTGTCTCCCTCCAGCCGTGGAAATCCTTCTGCCACTCTGCAGATCAATTTTCTGAGTGTTCTGAATAATCTGACCTCAATCCAGGTGCGTGTGAAGCCCAGGATCCCCCTCCTTGTCTCTCATCTTAACTTAATATCAGCGTAGTACATTTTAGCTTCATCCATTGAAAATTGCTTCATCATTGCAAATGGAAAGATTTCATTATTTTCAATGGCTGAGAAATCTCACTATGCATGTATATGTATACATACTACCTATGTACACTACATCATTTTTAATCAGTCATCTGTTGATGAACATGAAGATGTTGATGAACATCTGTTGATGAATAGCTCCATAGTTTAGCTATTGGTGATATAACTTGGGGGTGCATGTACCCCTTTGAATCTGTATTATTGTATCCTTTGCGATAAGAATATGCTGCAGCAGAGAGCAAAGGGGTCACTGCCTGTGCTCTCCTCCAGGATTTTGATGCTTTCCTGTCTCACATTTAGATCTTTGATCCATTTCAAATTTATTTTTGTGTATCATGTAGGGAAATAGTCCAGTTTTATTCTTCTGCATGTCACTGTCCAGTTTTCCGAGCATCATTTGTTGAAGAAACTGCTTACCCGCCGCCCCCCTCCCACCCCACCACCCCACCCACCCCACCCCACCCCACCCCACCCCCGCCAATGGATAGTCTTTCCTGCTTTTTGGAAGATTATTTGGCCATACATTTGTCAGTCAATTTCTGGGTTCTCTATTCTGTTCCATTGATCTATGTGTCTGTTTTTGCACTATTACCATTCTGTCTTGAAGACTACAACTTTCAGATATAGCTTGATGTCTGAAATCATGATCCTCAAGCTTTTTTTTTTTTTTTCTATTTCAGAATTGCTTTGGGTATTCAGAGTTTTTGTGCTTCAATGCAAATTTTAGGAATGTTTGATATAGTTCTGTGAAGAATGCTGGTAAGGGATTGCATTAAATGTGTAATTACTTGAGGTAGTCTCAACATTTTAACAACGTTTGTTCTTCCAACCCGTGAACATGACATGCTTTTCCATTTCTTTGTATCCCCTTCAATTTCTTTCATAAACGTTCTACAGTTTTAGAGTACAGATTTTTACCTCTTTAGTTAGGTTCTTTCCTAGATGTCTTATTGGTTTTGGTACTAATAAATTGGATAGCTTCCTTGGTTTCTCTTTCTGCTACTTTGTAATTGGTGTATACAAATGCAAGTGATTTTGGGCCCCTGAGAGGCTCGGTCGGTTGGGCATGTGACTTTGGCTCAGGTCATGATCTCACGGTTTGCGAGTTCGAGCCCCCATCAGGCTCTGTGCTGACAGCTTGGAGCCTGGAGCCTGCTTTGGATTCTGTGTCTCCCTCTCTCTCTGATCCTCCCCTGCTCACACGCTGTCTCTCTGTCCCAAAAACAAATAAATGTTAAAAATCTTTAAATTTTTTTTTAATGTTTATTTATTATTGAGAGACAGAGAGAGAGACAGAGCATGAGCATGGGAGGGGCAGAGACAGGAGAAGACACAGAATCCAAAGCAGGCTCCAGTCTCCGAGCTGTCAGCACAGAGCCCGACGCGGGGCTCGAACCCACAAAGTGCGAGATCGTGACCTGAGCTGAAGCCAGACGCTTAACTGACTGAGCCACCCAGGCACCCCAATGTTAAAAAAGTGTTTAAATAAAAAAAAATGCAACTGATTTATATCAGTTGACCTTATATCCTGTGATTTTGCTGAATTTTCATGTATTAGTTCTAGCTACGTTTTCATGGAGTCATTGGGTTTTCCATGTAAGGTATCAGATCATCTGCAAATAGTGACAGACTATTTGTATGTCTTCCTTGCCAATTTGTATGTCCTTTTAAAGGTTTTGTTGTCTGATTGCTGAGGCTAAGACTTCCAATACGGTATCAGATAGTAATATCTGATAGTAGTGTCAGAGTGGGCATTCTTGTCTTATTTCTTGATCAACAGGGCAAAGGCTTTCAACTTTTCCCCATTGAGGATGATAATACTGTGGGCCCATCATATCTGGTCTTTATGATGTTGAGGTATGTTATGTGTCTATTCTGTGTCTATTTTTTTTTTTTTGTGGCAGTTTTTATCAAGAATGAATGCTGTATTTTGTCAAAGGCTTTTCCTGGATGTACTGTGAGGATCATATGGTCTTATCCTTTCTTTTATTAATGTGGTGTATCACACTGATTTGCATATGTTGAACCAGCCCTGCAGCCCAGGAATAAATCCCACTGATCTTGGTGAGTAATTCTGTTAATGTGTTGTTGGCTCCAGTTTGCTAGAATCTTGTTGAGAATTTTTGCAACTAGTTTCATCAGGGATATTGGCCTGTAATTCCTTCTTAGTGGGATCTTCGCCTGGTTTGGGAATCAAGGTAATGTTGGCTTCATACAATGAATCAGGAAGCTCTCCTTCCATTTCTATTTTTGGGACAGTTTGAGAAGAATAGGTATTAACTGTGTTTTTTTAACTGGCTGGTAGAATTCCCCTGGGAAATCGTCTGGCCCACCACTCTTATTTGTTGGGAGATTTGTGATAACTGATTCAATTTCTGCACTAGTCACGGGCCTGTTCAAATTTTCTATTTCTTCCTGTTGAGTTTTGCTAGTGTGTGATTTTCTAGGAATGTTTTTTTTTTATTTCTTCCAGATTGCCCAATTTGTTGGCATATAATTTTTCATAGTGTTGTAACTTTTTTTTTTTCCTGTGGCATTGGTTGTCACCTCTCCTCTTTCATATGTGCTCTTGCCTATTTGGATGCTTTCTCTTTTCTGTTTGACAAGACTGACTAGGGATTTATTAATTTTGTTTATTCTATTAATTTTGTTTATTCTTTCAAAGAGCGAGCATTAGTTTAAACGGTCTGTTCGACTGTTTGTTGTTGTTCCAGTTTCCACATCCTGTATTTATGCTCTAATTTTTCCCTTCTTCTGCGGGTTTTGCTGTTTATTTTATATAGGTCCTTTAGGTGTAAGGTTAGGTTGTGTATTTGGGATCTTTCTTGCTTCTTGAGTGAGGCTCAAATTGCAACATACTCTTCTCCTAGACCTGCTTTTGCTGCCTCACAAAGGCTTTTATTTCATCACAAAGGGGTTCCACTTCATCCCAAAGAGTTTTCATTTTCATTTGCTTCCATGCATGTTTTAAAAAAAAAAAAATCTGCTTTAATTTCCTGGTTAACCCGGTCATTCTTTACAAACTTTTTTTTCATGTTTATTTATTTTGAGAAAGATAGAGACACAGCATGAGCAGGGGAGGGTCAGAGAGAGGGAGACACAGAATCTGAAGCAGGCTCCAGGCTCTGAGCTGTCAGCACAGAGCCCGACGCGGGGCTCAAAACCCACAAATAGTGAGATCATGACCTGAGCTGAAGTTCGACGCCTAACAGACGGAGCCCCCCAGGCACTGCCACCCACCCTTCATTCTTTAGTAGGACGTTCTTTAACCTCCACATATTTGAGGGAATTTCTTACTTTTCTCTTGTGATTATCTCCAAGTTTCATAGCTTTGTGACCCGGAAATGTGCATGGTATGATCATTTATCTTTGTGGAGGGCTGTTTTGTGACTCAGTATGTGATGCATTCTGGAGAATGTCCCATGTACACTTGAGAAGAATGTGAATTCTTCTGGTTTAGAACGACATAATCTGAATAGATCTGTTAAGGCCACCAGCCCAGCGTGTCATTCAAAGTCATTGTTTCCTTGTTGATTTTCCGCGTACTTGTCCTGTCCACGTCTGTAAGAGTAAAATCCCCTACTATTATTGTGTTATTATCAAGGGACTTTGTTTATTTTGTGATTTATTGACTTATACACTTGGGTTCTTTCAAGTTGGCAGCATAAATATTTACAAATGTTATACAGACCACTTACTTCTGATACAGTGTCCTTCTTCATGTCTTCTTACAGACTTTGTTTTAAAAGTTAGTTTGTCTGGGTGTGCCAGGGTGGCTCTGTGGGTTAAGCGGCCAACTTTGGTTCAAGTCATGATCTGACGGTTGGTGAGTCCAAGCCCAGTGTCAGGCTTTGTGCTGAAATCTAAGAGCTGGAAGCCTGCTCAGATCCTGTGTCTCCCTTTATCTCTGTCCCTTTCCCACTCACACTCTATCGCTCTCTATCAAAAAAGGAATCAACATTAAAAAAAAGTAAGACCTAGTTTGTCTGATACACGTGTGGCTGCTCTAGCTTTCTTTTTGTGATAGATGGTTCTCCATCCACTTACTTTCAATTTGCAGGTGTACTTAGGTCTAAAATGAGTCTTTTGCTGGCACATAGGGATAGATCTCGTTTTTATATACATTCTTCACCCTGTGTCCTTTGAGCGGAGCAATTTAGTCCACTAATATTCAGAGTGCTTGTTGAAAGATATGAATTTAGTGCTATTGTGTTACCTGTAGATTTTGTGTTTGTGGTGATGTTCTCTAGTTCTTGGTAGTCTTTGTTTCTTTGGGCTTTTGGGGGTTTTTTTTGCCTCCACTTGTAGAGTCCCCTTAAAATTTTTTGCAGGATTGATTTAGTGGTCACAAACTTGTTTAGTTTTTGTTGGTCTGGGAAAGTCTCTCTCTCTCCATCTATTCTGAATAACAGCCTTGCTGGATATGGAATTTTTTGGCTGAATATTTTTTTCCCATTCAGCACATTGAATATTTTCTGTAACTCCCTTCAGGTCTTCCAAGTTTCAGTGGACAGGTTTGCTACCTCCCTTTTGTGTCTACCCTTGTAGAGTAAGGGCCTTTTGTCCCTAGCTGCTCTTTGTAATTTGCAAGTTTCACTGTGTTATATCATGGTGTTGACCTGTTTTTGTTGATTTTGAGGTGAGTTCTCTGTGCCTTTTGTACTTGAATGTTTGCTTTTCTCCCCAGATTAGAGAAGTTTTCAGCTACGATTTGTTCAAACAATATTTCTCTTCTGCTTTTTGCTCGTCTTCTGGAAGCCTTATTATTTGGATTTTCTTTTTTTTTTTCATATTATGGAATCACTAATTTCTCCACGTCTCCCCTAGTGATCTAATAATTTTCGTTTCTTTCTCTTTGTTCGCCTTCATTATTTTCCATAACTTTATTTTCTATATTTTCTGTTTTCTTCTCTGCTTCTTCAGTACTCATTGTGTATCCAGTGGGTTTTGGACCTCAGTGATAGCATTTTTTTTTTAAAGTCTCGGGCTGACCAGTTTTTATGACTTTGATCTCCAAAGCAAGGGTTTCTTTCATGTCTTCCATATATTTTTTCAAGCCCAGCTAGTAGTCTTCTGACTGTTGTTCTAAATTCTTGTTCAGATGATGCATTGTTCATATCTGTTTTGAGCAAATCCCTGGTCTTGATTTGATCTTGACCCTTATCTTGTGGAGAATTTCTTCAGCTTGTTATTTTGGCTAAGTTTCTGTCTTTTGCATGTTTTGAAAGGTTGTTATGTTTTCTGCCCCTGGGAGTACTACTGTGTTAAAAAAAAGGGTCATAAACGGTCCAGGTCCTGGCACTTCAGGTTGTATTTCAGGTGCATGCTGTGTGCACTGTCCTGTTGTGTTTGGCTTCTCTTTCCCACTGGTTACTCCTCTGCAGAGCTCCTCCTTGCTTTTAGAGCTGAGTGTTTGAACTTTAAACCAGGTGTGCTTTGATTTGTTTGTTGAAGTAAGCCTGGGGAAAAGAGAAAAAAAAAAAAAACTTTATACCAAAAAAAGAGGAAAGGAAAGTAACGACAACAAAAAAATCAAATAGAGAATCAAAATCTATATGCCTGATTCTAAAGGGGAAAAAAAAGATTTAAAAAAGAAAAAGAAAGAAGAAAAAAAATCTGATGCAGAGAGAGAAAGAGAGAGAGAGCAAGCAAGGGAAGAGAGAGAAGGAAATAAAAAAGAAATTATGAGCCTGATTCCAAAAGAGAAAGAAAAAAAAAAAAAAAAAGAAAGAAAAATAAATTAAAAAATAAATCAAACCTGGTCCTATTTCCACCTAAACTTTCCACCTAAACTTTAAGTGTTGTTTTAAACACTGGATCTTCAGTACACTCGGTTTATGGGGGGCGCTGTCTGTGCTGGGCTTTTGGAAGACCAGCCCACTTCCTTGGCTCAGATGAAGTCCTGACCCAGAAAATATGCAGTTTCAGGCACAGGGGGGCAGAGTTTGTGTTGAGCTGGTCCTTCCTCCTTTGGGGACTGTTTATTGCTCTCTGAAGTCCCACTGCATGGGTGTTGGGAGGAAATGGCGCCACCCCAATCTCTCTTCCCTGGACTGGGGATCTCACACCCCTGTTGTTCAGGCAGCCCTCATAGAATAGTGATGGCAGACAGCTCACCCTGCACCACAATTCTCCTGTGTTTTATCTTTGGTGGGTAGCTGGGATTCAAAACCCAACGTCTTAAAAAACTGGGCACGTGCAG